>NC_060123.1:6733871-7039956 GCF_021461395.2 Schistocerca americana | reverse complement strand
TTGGGATACGACAATCACATTTACGATCCACTAATCCATCTTTACTGCATCCCTCACTCCCACACATTGAAGAATTCACACGGAAATTGCGTCGCTGTGAAATACGAGTACTATGTGTTCTAAGACATTTCCTTCTAAATCGAGTAACGTTTCTATGGAAACGACAGGATTTTCTTTTGGGATACGACAATCACATTTCCGATCCACTAATCCTTGTTTACTGCATCCCTCACTCCCAAACATTGACGAATTCACACGGAAATTCCGTCGCTATGAAATACGAGTACTATGTGTTCTAAGACATTTCCTTCTAAATCGAGTAACGTTTCTATGGAAACGACAGGATTTTCATTTGGGATACGACAATCACATTTCCGATCCACTAATCCTTCCTTACTGCATCCCTCACTCCCACACAGTGAAGGATTCACACGGAAATTCCGTCGCTGTGAAATACGAGTACTATGTGATCTAAGACATTTCCTTCTAAATCGAGTAACGTTTCTATGGAAACGACAGGATTTTCTTTTGGGATACGACAATCTCATTTCCGATCCACTAATCGTTCTTTACTGCATCCCTCACTCCCAAACATTGACGAATTCACACGGAAATTGCGTCGCTGTGAAATACGAGTACAATGTGTTCTAAGACATTTCCTTCTAAATCGAGTGACGTTTCTATGGAAACGACAGGTTTTTCTTTTGGGATACGACAATCACATTTCCGATCCACTAATCGTTCTTTACTGCATCCCTCACTCCCTCACATTGAAGAATTCACACGGAAATTGCGTCGCTGTGAAATACGAGTACTATGTGTTCTAAGACATTTCCTTCTAAATCGAGTAACGTTTCTATGGAAACGACAGGATTTTCTTTTGGGATACGACAATCACATTTCCGATCCACTAATCCTTCTTTACTGCATCCCTCACTCCCACACATTGAAGAATTCACACGGAAATTGCGTCGCTGTGACATACGAGTACTATGTGTTCTAAGACATTTCCTTCTAAATCGAGTAACGTTTCTATGGAAACGACAGGATTTTCTTTTGGGATACGACAATATCATTTCCGATCCACTAATCCTTCTTTACTGCTTCCCTCACTCCCAATCATTGACGAATTCACACGGAAATTCCGTCGCTGTGAAATACGTGTACTATGTGTTCTAAGACATTTCCTTCTAAATCGAGTAACGTTTCTATGGAAACGACAGGATTTCCTTTTGGGATACGACAATCTCATTTCCGATCCACTAATCCTTCTTTACTGCATCCCTCACTCCCACACTTTGAAGAATTCACACGGAAATTGCGTCGCCGTGAAATACGAGTACTATGTGTTCTAAGACATTTCCTTCTAAATCGAGTAACGTTTCTATGGGAACGACAGGATTTTCTTTTGGGATACGACAATCACATTTAGGATCCACTAATCCATCTTTACTGCATCCCTCACTCCCACACATTGAAGAATTCACACGGAAATTGCGTCGCTGTGAAATACGAGTACTATGTGTTCTAAGACATTTCCTTCTAAATCGAGTAACGTTTCTATGGAAACGACAGGATTTTCTTTTGGGATACGACAATCACATTTACGATCCACTAATCCTTCTTTACTGCATCCCTCACTCCCACACATTGAAGAATTCACACGGAAATTGTGTCGCTGTGAAATACGAGTACTATGTGTTCTAAGACATTTCCTTCTAAATCGAGTAACGTTTCTATGGGAACGACAGGATTTTCTTTTGGGATACGACAATCACATTTAGGATCCACTAATCCATCTTTACTGCATCCCTCACTCCCACACATTGAAGAATTCACACGGAAATTGCGTCGCTGTGAAATACGAGTACTATGTGTTCTAAGACATTTCCTTCTAAATCGAGTAACGTTTCTATGGAAACGACAGGATTTTCTTTTGGGATACGACAATCACATTTACGATCCACTAATCCTTCTTTACTGCATCCCTCACTCTCACACATTGAAGAATTCACACGGAAATTGCGTCGCTGTGAAATACGAGTACTATGTGTTCTATGTCATTTCCTTCTAAATCGAGTAACGTTTCTATGGAAACGACAGGATTTTCTTTTGGGATACGACAATCACATTTACGATCCACTAATCCTTCTTTACTGCATCCCTCACTCCCACACATTGAAGAATTCACACGGAAATTGCCTCGCTGTGAAATACGAGTACTATGTGTTCTAAGACATTTCCTTCTAAATCAAGTAACGTTTCTATGGAAACGACAGGATTTTCTTTTGGGATACGACAATCACATTTACGATCTACTAACCCTTCTTTACTGCATCCCTCACTCCCACACATTGAAGAATTCACACGGAAATTGCGTCGCTGTGAAATACGAGTACTATGTGTTCTAAGACATTTCCTTCTAAATCGAGTAACGTTTCTATGGAAACGACAGGATTTTCTTTTGGGATACGACAATCACATTTACGATCCACTAATCCTTCTTTACTGCATCCCTCACTCCCACACATTGAATAATTCACACGGAAATTGCGTCGCTGTGATATACGAGTACTATGTGTTCTAAGACATTTCCTTCTAAATCGAGTAACGTTTCTATGGAAATGACAGGATTTCTTTTGGGATACGACAATCTCATTTCCGATCCACTAATCCTTCTTTACTGCATCCCTCACTCCCAAACATTGACGAATTCACACGGAAATTGCGTCGCGGTGAATTACGAGTACTATGTGTTCTAAGACATTTCCTTCTAAATCGAGTAACGTTTCTATGGAAACGACAGGATTTTCTTTTGGGATACGACAATCTCATTTCCGATCCACTAATCCTTCTTTACTACATCCCTCACTCTCACACATTGAAGAATTCACACGGAAATTGCGTCGCTGTGAAATACGAGTACTATGTGTTCTAAGACATTTCCTTCTAAATCGAGTAACGTTTCTATGGAAACGATAGGATTTTCTTTTGGGATACGACAATCACATTTCCGATCCACTAATCCTTCTTTACTGCATCCCTCACTCCCAAACATTGACGAATTCACACGGAAATTCCGTCGCTATGAAATACGAGTACTATGTGTTCTAAGACATTACCTTCTAAATCGAGTAACGTTTCTATGGAAACGACAGGATTTTCATTTGGGATACGACAATCACATTTCCGATCCACTAATCCTTCCTTACTGCATCCCTCACTCCCACACATTGAAGGATTCACACGGAAATTCCGTCGCTGTGAAATACGAGTACTATGTGTTCTAAGACATTTCCTTCTAAATCGAGTAACGTTTCTATGGAAACGACAGGATTTTCTTTTGGGATACGACAATCACATTTACGATCCACTAATCCTTCTTTACTGCATCCCTCACTCCCACACATTGAAGAATTCACACGGAAATTGCGTCGCTGTGAAATACGAGTACTATGTGTTCTAAGACATTTCCTTCTAAATCGAGTAACGTTTCTATGGAAACGACAGGATTTTCTTTTGGGATACGACAATCATATTTACGATCCAATATGCCTTCTTTACTGCATCCCTCACTCCCACACATTGAAGAATTCACACGGAAATTGCGTCGCTGTGAAATACGAGTACTATGTGTTCTAAGACATTTCCTTCTAAATCGAGTAACGTTTCTATGGAAACGACAGGATCTTCATTTGGGATACGACAATCACATTTACGATCCACTAATCCTTCTTTACTGCATCCCTCACTCCCACACATTGAAGAATTCACACGGAATTTGCGTCGCTGTGAAATACGAGTACTATGTGTTCTAAGACATTTCCTTCTAAATCGAGTAACGTTTCTATGGAAACGACAGAATTTTCTTTTGGGATACGACAATCACATTTACGATCCACTAATCCATCTTTACTGCATCCCTCACTCCCACACAATGAAGAATTCACACGGAAATTGCGTCGCTGTGAAATACGAGTACTATATGTTCTAAGACATTTCCTTCTAAATCGAGTAACGTTTCTATGGAAACGACAGGATTTTCTTTTTTTCTGATACGACAATCACATTTACGATCCACTAATCCTTCTTTACTGCATCCCTCACTCCCACACATTGAAGAATTCACACGGAAATTGCGTCGCTGTGAAATACGAGTACTATGTGTTCTAAGACATTTCCTTCAAAATCGAGTAACGTTTCTATGGAAACGACAGGATTTTCTTTTGGGATACGACAATCTCATTTACGATCCATTAATCCTTCTTTACTGCATCTCTCACTCCCACACATTGAAGAGTTCACACGGAAATTGCGTCGATGTGTAATACGAGTACTATGTGTTCTAAGACATTTCCTTCTAAATGGAGTAACGTTTCTAAGGAAACGACAGGATTTTCTTTTGGGATACGACAATCACATTTACGATCCACTAATCCTTCTTTACTGCATCCCTCACTCCCACACATTGAAGAATTCACACGGAAATTGCGTCGCTGTGAAATACGAGTACTATGTGTTCTAAGACATTTCCTTCTAAATCGAGTAACGTTTCTATGGACACGACAGGATTTTCTTTTGGGATACGACAATCTCATTTACGATCCACTAATCCTTCTTAACTGCACCCCTCACTCCCACACATTGAAGAATTGACACGGAAATTGTGTCGCTGTGAAATACGAGTACTATGTGTTCTAAGACATTTCCTTCTAAATCGAGTAACGTTTCTATGGAAACGACAGGATTTTCTTTTGGGATACGACAATCACATTTACGATCCACTAATCCATCTTTACTGCATCCCTCACTCCCACACATTGAAGAATTCACACGGAAATTGCGTCGCTGTGAAATACGAGTACTATGTGTTCTAAGACATTTCCTTCTAAATCGAGTAACGTTTCTATGGAAACGACAGGATTTTCTTTTGGGATACGACAATCACATTTACGATCCACTAATCCTTCTTTACTGCATCCCTCACTCCCACACATTGAAGAATTCACACGGAAATTGCGTCGCTGTGAAATACGAGTACTATGTGTTCTATGACATTTCCTTCCAAATCGAGTAACGTTTCTATGGAAACGACAGGATTTTCTTTTGGGATACGACAATCACATTTACGATTAACTAATCCTTCTTTACTGCATCCCTCACTCCCACACATTGAAGAATTCACACGGAAATTGCCTCGCTGTGAAATACGAGTACTATGTGTTCTAAGACATTTCCTTCTAAATCAAGTAACGTTTCTATGGAAACGACAGGATTTTCTTTTGGGATACGACAATCACATTTACGATCCACTAACCCTTCTTTACTGCATCCCTCACTCCCACACATTGAAGAATTCACACGGAAATTGCGTCGCTGTGAAATACGAGTACTATGTGTTCTAAGACATTTCCTTCTAAATCGAGTAACGTTTCTATGGAAACGACAGGATTTTCTTTTGGGATACGACAATCACATTTACGATCCACTAATCCTTCTCTACTGCATCCCTCACTCGCACACATTGAATAATTCACACGGAAATTGCATCGCTGTGATATACGAGTACTATGTGTTCTAAGACATTTCCTTCTAAATCGAGTAACGTTTCTATGGAAATGACAGGATTTTTTTTGGGATACGACAATCTCATTTCCGATCCACTAATCCTTCTTTACTGCATCCCTCACTCCCAAACATTGACGAATTCACACGGAAATTGCGTCGCGGTGAAATACGAGTACTATGTGTTCTAAGACATTTCCTTCTAAATCGAGTAACGTTTCTATGGAAACGACAGGATTTTCTTTTGGGATACGACAATCTCATTTCCGATCCACTAATCCTTCTTTACTGCATCCCTCACTCTCACACATTGAAGAATTCACACGGATATTGCGTCGCTGTGAAATACGAGTACTATGTGTTCTAAGACATTTCCTTCTAAATCGAGTAACGTTTCTATGGAAACGATAGGATTTTCTTTGGAGATACGACAATCACATTTCCGATCCACTAATCCTTGTTTACTGCATCCCTCACTCCCAAACATTGACGAATTCACACGGAAATTCCGTCGCTATGAAATACGAGTACTATGTGTTCTAAGACATTTCCTTCTAAATCGAGTAACGTTTCTATGGAAACGACAGGATTTTCATTTGGGATACGACAATCACATTTCCGATCCACTAATCCTTCCTTACTGCATCCCTCACTCCCACACAGTGAAGGATTCACACGGAAATTCCGTCGCTGTGAAATACGAGTACTATGTGATCTAAGACATTTCCTTCTAAATCGAGTAACGTTTCTATGGAAACGACAGGATTTTCTTTTGGGATACGACAATCTCATTTCCGATCCACTAATCGTTCTTTACTGCATCCCTCACTCCCAAACATTGACGAATTCACACGGAAATTGCGTCGCTGTGAAATACGAGTACAATGTGTTCTAAGACATTTCCTTCTAAATCGAGTGACGTTTCTATGGAAACGACAGGTTTTTCTTTTGGGATACGACAATCACATTTCCGATCCACTAATCGTTCTTTACTGCATCCCTCACTCCCTCACATTGAAGAATTCACACGGAAATTGCGTCGCTGTGAAATACGAGTACTATGTGTTCTAAGACATTTCCTTCTAAATCGAGTAACGTTTCTATGGAAACGACAGGATTTTCTTTTGGGATACGACAATCACATTTCCGATCCACTAATCCTTCTTTACTGCATCCCTCACTCCCACACATTGAAGAATTCACACGGAAATTGCGTCGCTGTGACATACGAGTACTATGTGTTCTAAGACATTTCCTTCTAAATCGAGTAACGTTTCTATGGAAACGACAGGATTTTCTTTTGGGATACGACAATATCATTTCCGATCCACTAATCCTTCTTTACTGCTTCCCTCACTCCCAATCATTGACGAATTCACACGGAAATTCCGTCGCTGTGAAATACGTGTACTATGTGTTCTAAGACATTTCCTTCTAAATCGAGTAACGTTTCTATGGAAACGACAGGATTTCCTTTTGGGATACGACAATCTCATTTCCGATCCACTAATCCTTCTTTACTGCATCCCTCACTCCCACACTTTGAAGAATTCACACGGAAATTGCGTCGCCGTGAAATACGAGTACTATGTGTTCTAAGACATTTCCTTCTAAATCGAGTAACGTTTCTATGGGAACGACAGGATTTTCTTTTGGGATACGACAATCACATTTAGGATCCACTAATCCATCTTTACTGCATCCCTCACTCCCACACATTGAAGAATTCACACGGAAATTGCGTCGCTGTGAAATACGAGTACTATGTGTTCTAAGACATTTCCTTCTAAATCGAGTAACGTTTCTATGGAAACGACAGGATTTTCTTTTGGGATACGACAATCACATTTACGATCCACTAATCCTTCTTTACTGCATCCCTCACTCCCACACATTGAAGAATTCACACGGAAATTGTGTCGCTGTGAAATACGAGTACTATGTGTTCTAAGACATTTCCTTCTAAATCGAGTAACGTTTCTATGGGAACGACAGGATTTTCTTTTGGGATACGACAATCACATTTAGGATCCACTAATCCATCTTTACTGCATCCCTCACTCCCACACATTGAAGAATTCACACGGAAATTGCGTCGCTGTGAAATACGAGTACTATGTGTTCTAAGACATTTCCTTCTAAATCGAGTAACGTTTCTATGGAAACGACAGGATTTTCTTTTGGGATACGACAATCACATTTACGATCCACTAATCCTTCTTTACTGCATCCCTCACTCTCACACATTGAAGAATTCACACGGAAATTGCGTCGCTGTGAAATACGAGTACTATGTGTTCTATGTCATTTCCTTCTAAATCGAGTAACGTTTCTATGGAAACGACAGGATTTTCTTTTGGGATACGACAATCACATTTACGATCCACTAATCCTTCTTTACTGCATCCCTCACTCCCACACATTGAAGAATTCACACGGAAATTGCCTCGCTGTGAAATACGAGTACTATGTGTTCTAAGACATTTCCTTCTAAATCAAGTAACGTTTCTATGGAAACGACAGGATTTTCTTTTGGGATACGACAATCACATTTACGATCTACTAACCCTTCTTTACTGCATCCCTCACTCCCACACATTGAAGAATTCACACGGAAATTGCGTCGCTGTGAAATACGAGTACTATGTGTTCTAAGACATTTCCTTCTAAATCGAGTAACGTTTCTATGGAAACGACAGGATTTTCTTTTGGGATACGACTATCACATTTACGATCCACTAATCCTTCTTTACTGCATCCCTCACTCCCACACATTGAATAATTCACACGGAAATTGCGTCGCTGTGATATACGAGTACTATGTGTTCTAAGACATTTCCTTCTAAATCGAGTAACGTTTCTATGGAAATGACAGGATTTCTTTTGGGATACGACAATCTCATTTCCGATCCACTAATCCTTCTTTACTGCATCCCTCACTCCCAAACATTGACGAATTCACACGGAAATTGCGTCGCGGTGAATTACGAGTACTATGTGTTCTAAGACATTTCCTTCTAAATCGAGTAACGTTTCTATGGAAACGACAGGATTTTCTTTTGGGATACGACAATCTCATTTCCGATCCACTAATCCTTCTTTACTACATCCCTCACTCTCACACATTGAAGAATTCACACGGAAATTGCGTCGCTGTGAAATACGAGTACTATGTGTTCTAAGACATTTCCTTCTAAATCGAGTAACGTTTCTATGGAAACGATAGGATTTTCTTTTGGGATACGACAATCACATTTCCGATCCACTAATCCTTCTTTACTGCATCCCTCACTCCCAAACATTGACGAATTCACACGGAAATTCCGTCGCTATGAAATACGAGTACTATGTGTTCTAAGACATTACCTTCTAAATCGAGTAACGTTTCTATGGAAACGACAGGATTTTCATTTGGGATACGACAATCACATTTCCGATCCACTAATCCTTCCTTACTGCATCCCTCACTCCCACACATTGAAGGATTCACACGGAAATTCCGTCGCTGTGAAATACGAGTACTATGTGTTCTAAGACATTTCCTTCTAAATCGAGTAACGTTTCTATGGAAACGACAGGATTTTCTTTTGGGATACGACAATCACATTTACGATCCACTAATCCTTCTTTACTGCATCCCTCACTCCCACACATTGAAGAATTCACACGGAAATTGCGTCGCTGTGAAATACGAGTACTATGTGTTCTAAGACATTTCCTTCTAAATCGAGTAACGTTTCTATGGAAACGACAGGATTTTCTTTTGGGATACGACAATCATATTTACGATCCAATATGCCTTCTTTACTGCATCCCTCACTCCCACACATTGAAGAATTCACACGGAAATTGCGTCGCTGTGAAATACGAGTACTATGTGTTCTAAGACATTTCCTTCTAAATCGAGTAACGTTTCTATGGAAACGACAGGATCTTCATTTGGGATACGACAATCACATTTACGATCCACTAATCCTTCTTTACTGCATCCCTCACTCCCACACATTGAAGAATTCACACGGAATTTGCGTCGCTGTGAAATACGAGTACTATGTGTTCTAAGACATTTCCTTCTAAATCGAGAAACGTTTCTATGAAAACGACAGGATTTTCTTTTGGCATACGACAATCACATTTACGATCCACTAATCCTTCTTTACTGCATCCCTCACTCCCACACATTGAAGAATTCACACGGAAATTGCGTCGCTGTGAAATACGAGTACTATGTGTTCTAAGACATTTCCTTCTAAATCGAGTAACGTTTCTATGGAAACGACAGGATTTTCTTTTGGGATACGACAATCACATTTCCGATCCACTAATCCTTCTTTACTGCATCCCTCACTCCCACACATTGAAGAATTCACACGGAAATTGCGTCGCTGTGAAATACGAGTACTATGTGTTCTAAGACATTTCCTTCTAAATCGAGTAACGTTTCTATGGAAAGGACAGGATTTTCTTTTGGGATACGACAATCACATTTCCGATCCACTAATCCTTCTTTACTGCATCCCTCACTCCCACACATTGAAGAATTCACACGGAAATTGCGTCGCTGTGAAATACGATTACTATGTGTTCTAAGACATTTCCTTCTAAATCGAGTAACGTTTCTATGGAAACGACAGGATTTTCTTTTGGGATACGACAATCACATTTCCGATCCACTAATCCTTCTTTACTGCATCCCTCACTCCCACACATTGAAGAATTCACACGGAAATTGCGTCGCTGTGAAATACGAGTACTATGTGTTCTAAGACATTTCCTTCTAAATCGAGTAACGTTTCTATGGAAACGACAGGATTTTCCTTTGGGATACGACAATCACATTTCCGATCCACTAATCCTTCTTTACTGCATCCCTCACTCCCACACATTGAAGAATTCACACGGAAATTGCGTCGCTGTGAAATACGAGTACTATGTGTTCTAAGACATTTCCTTCTAAATCGAGTAACGTTTCTATGGAAACGACAGGATTTTCTTTTGAGATACGACAATCATATTTACGATCCAATATGCCTTCTTTACTGCATCCCTCACTCCCACACATTGAAGAATTCACACGGAAATTGCGTCGCTGTGAAATACGAGTACTATGTGTTCTAAGACATTTCCTTCTAAATCGAGTAACGTTTCTATGGAAACGACAGGATTTTCATTTGGGATACGACAATCACATTTACGATCCACTAATCCTTCTTTACTGCATCCCTCACTCCCACACATTGAAGAATTCACACGGAATTTGCGTCGCTGTGAAATACGAGTACTATGTGTTCTAAGACATTTCCTTCTAAATCGAGAAACGTTTCTATGAAAACGACAGGATTTTCTTTTGGCATACGACAATCACATTTACGATCCACTAATCCTTCTTTACTGCATCCCTCACTCCCACACATTGAAGAATTCACACGGAAATTGCGTCGCTGTGAAATACGAGTACTATGTGTTCTAAGACATTTCCTTCTAAATCGAGTAACGTTTCTATGGAAACGACAGGATTTTCTTTTGGGATACGACAATCACATTTCCGATCCACTAATCCTTCTTTACTGCATCCCTCACTCCCACACATTGAAGAATTCACACGGAAATTGCGTCGCTGTGAAATACGAGTACTATGTGTTCTAAGACATTTCCTTCTAAATCGAGTAACGTTTCTATGGAAACGACAGGATTTTCTTTTGGGATACGACAATCACATTTCCGATCCACTAATCCTTCTTTACTGCATCCCTCACTCCCACTCATTGAAGAATTCACACGGAAATTGCGTCGCTGTGAAATACGAGTACTATGTGTTCTAAGACATTTCCTTCTAAATCGAGTAACGTTTCTATGGAAACGACAGGATTTTCTTTTGGGATACGACAATCACATTTCCGATCCACTAATCCTTCTTTACTGCATCCCTCACTCCCACACATTGAAGAATTCACACGGAAATTGCGTCGCTGTGAAATACGAGTACTATGTGTTCTAAGACATTTCCTTCTAAATCGAGTAACGTTTCTATGGAAACGACAGGATTATCTTTTGGGATACGACAATCACATTTCCGATCCACTAATCCTTCTTTACTGCATCCCTCACTCCCACACATTGAAGAATTCACACGGAAATTGCGTCGCTGTGAAATACGAGTACTATGTGTTCTAAGACATTTCCTTCTAAATCGAGTAACGTTTCTATGCAAACGACAGGATTTTCTTTTGGGATACGACAATCATATTTACGATCCAATATGCCTTCTTTACTGCATCCCTCACTCCCACACATTGAAGAATTCACACGGAAATTGCGTCGCTGTGAAATACGAGTACTATGTGTTCTAAGACATTTCCTTCTAAATCGAGTAACGTTTCTATGGAAACGACAGGATTTTCATTTGGGATACGACAATCACATTTACGATCCACTAATCCTTCTTTACTGCATCCCTCACTCCCACACATTGAAGAATTCACACGGAATTTGCGTCGCTGTGAAATACGAGTACTATGTGTTCTAAGACATTTCCTTCTAAATCGAGAAACGTTTCTATGAAAACGACAGGATTTTCTTTTGGCATACGACAATCACATTTACGATCCACTAATCCTTCTTTACTGCATCCCTCACTCCCACACATTGAAGAATTCACACGGAAATTGCGTCGCTGTGAAATACGAGTACTATGTGTTCTAAGACATTTCCTTCTAAATCGAGTAACGTTTCTATGGAAACGACAGGATTTTCTTTTGGGATACGACAATCACATTTCCGATCCACTAATCCTTCTTTACTGCATCCCTCACTCCCACACATTGAAGAATTCACACGGAAATTGCGTCGCTGTGAAATACGAGTACTATGTGTTCTAAGACATTTCCTTCTAAATCGAGTAACGTTTCTATGGAAAGGACAGGATTTTCTTTTGGGATACGACAATCACATTTCCGATCCACTAATCCTTCTTTACTGCATCCCTCACTCCCACACATTGAAGAATTCACACGGAAATTGCGTCGCTGTGAAATACGATTACTATGTGTTCTAAGACATTTCCTTCTAAATCGAGTAACGTTTCTATGGAAACGACAGGATTTTCTTTTGGGATACGACAATCACATTTCCGATCCACTAATCCTTCTTTACTGCATCCCTCACTCCCACACATTGAAGAATTCACACGGAAATTGCGTCGCTGTGAAATACGAGTACTATGTGTTCTAAGACATTTCCTTCTAAATCGAGTAACGTTTCTATGGAAACGACAGGATTTTCTTTTGGGATACGACAATCACATTTCCGATCCACTAATCCTTCTTTACTGCATCCCTCACTCCCACACATTGAAGAATTCACACGGAAATTGCGTCGCTGTGAAATACGATTACCATGTGTTCTAAGACATTTCCTTCTAAATCGAGTAACGTTTCTATGGAAACGACTGGATTTTCTTTTGGGATACGACAATCTCATTTTCGATCCACTAATCCTTCTTTACTGCATCCCTCACTCCCAAACATTGACGAATTCACACGGAAATTGCGTCGCTGTGAAATACGAGTACTATGTGTTCTAAGACATTTCCTTCTAAATCGAGTAACGTTTCTATGGAAACGACAGGATTTTCTTTTGGGATACGACAATCTCATTTCCGATCCACTAATCCTTCTTTACTGCATCCCTCACTCCCACACATTGAAGAATTCACACGGAAATTCCGTCGCTGTGAAATACGAGTACTATGTGTTCAACGACATTTCCTTCTAAATCGAGTAACGTTTCTATGGAAACGACTGGATTTTCTTTTGGGATACGACAATCTCATTTCCGATCCACTAATCCTTCTTTACTGCATCCCTCACTCCCAAACATTGACGAATTCACACGGAAATTGCGTCGCTGTGAAATACGAGTACTATGTGTTCTAAGACATTTCCTTCTAAATCGAGTAACGTTTCTATGGAAACGACAGGATTTTCTTTTGGGATACGACAATCACATTTCCGATCCACTAATCCTTCTTTACTGCATCCCTCACTCCCACACATTGAAGAATTCACACGGAAATTGCGTCGCTGTGAAATACGAGTACTATGTGTTCTAAGACATTTCCTTCTAAATCGAGTAACGTTTCTATGGAAACGACAGGATTTTCTTTTGGGATACGACAATCACATTTCCGATCCACTAATCCAACTTTACTGCATCCCTCACTCCCACACATTGAAGAATTCACACGGAAATTGCGTCGCTGTGAAATACGAGTACTATGTGTTCTAAGACATTTCTTTCTAAATCGAGTAACGTTTCTATGGAAACGACAGGATTTTCTTTTGGGATACGACAATCACATTTCCGATCCACTAATCCTTCTTTACTGCATCCCTCACTCCCACACATTGAAGAATTCACACGGAAATTGCGTCGCTGTGAAATACGATTACTATGTGTTCTAAGACATTTCCTTCTAAATCGAGTAACGTTTCTATGGAAACGACTGGATTTTCTTTTGGAATACGACAATCTCATTTCCGATCCACTAATCCTTCTTTACTGCATCCCTCACTCCCAGACATTGAGGAATTCACACGGAAATTGCGTCGCTGTGGAATACGAGTACTATGTGTTCTAAGACATTTCCTTCTAAATCGAGTAACGTTTCTATGGAAACGACAGGATTTTCTTTTGGGATACGACAATCTCATCTCCGATCCACTAATCCTTCTTTACTGCATCCCTCACTCCCACACTTTGAAGAATTCACACGGAAATTCCGTCGCTGTGAAATACGAGTACTATGTGTTCTAAGACATTTCCTTCTAAATCGAGTAACGTTTCTATGGAAACGACAGGATTTTCTTTTGGGATACGACAATCACATTTCCGATCCACTAATCCTTCTTTACTGCATCCCTCACTCCCAAACATTGACGAATTCACACGGAAATTCCGTCGCTATGAAATACGAGTACTATGTGTTCTAAGACATTTCCTTCTAAATCGAGTAAGGTTTCTATGGAAACGACAGGATTTTCTTTTGGGATACGACAATCACATTTCCGATCCACTAATCCTTCTTTACTGCATCCCTCACTCCCACACATTGAAGAATTCACACGGAAATTGCGTCGCTGTGAAATACGAGTACTATGTGTTCTAAGACATTTCCTTCAAAATCGAGTAACGTTTCTATGGAAACGACAGGATTTTCTTTTGGGATACGACAATCTCATTTCCGATCCACTAATCCTTCTTTACTGCATCCCTCACTCCCAAACATTGACGAATTCACACGGAAATTCCGTCGCTGTGAAATACGAGTACTATGTGTTCTAAGACATTTCCTTCTAAATCGAGTAACGTTTCTATATAAACGACAGGATTTTCTTTTGGGATACGACGATCTCATTTCCGATCCAGTAATCCTTCTTGACTGCATCCCTCACTCCCACACACTGAAGAATTTACACGGAAATTCCGTCGCTGTGAAATACGAGTACTATGTGTTCTAAGACATTTCCTTCTAAATCGAGTAACGTTTCTATGGAAACGACAGGATTTTCTTTTGGGATACGACAATCACATTTCCGATCCACTAATCCTTCTTTACTGCATCCCTCACTCCCACACATTGAAGAATTCACACGGAAATTGCGTCGCTGTGAAATACGAGTACTATGTGTTCTAAGACATTTCCTTCTAAATCGAGTAACGTTTCTATGGAAACGACAGGCTTTTCTTTTGGGTTACGACAATCACATTTACGATCCACTAATCCTTCTCTACTGCATCCCTCACTCCCACACATTGACGAATTCACACGGAAATTGCGTCGCTGTGAAATACGAGTACTTTGTGTTCTATGACATTTCCTTCTAAATCGAGTAACGTTTCTATGGAAACGACAGGATTTTCTTTTGGGATACGACAATCACATTTCCGATCCACTAATCCTTCTTTACTGCATCCCTCACTCCCACACATTGAAGAATTCACACGGAAATTGCGTCGCTGTGAAATACGAGTACTATGTGTTCTAAGACATTTCCTTCTAAATTGAGTAACGTTTCTATGGAAACGACAGGATTTTCTTTTGGGATACGACAATCACATTTACGATCCACTAATCCTTCTTTACTGCATCCCTCACTGCCACACATTGAAGAATTCACACGGAAATTGCGTCGCTGTGAAATACGAGTACTATGTGTTCTAAGACATTTCCTTCTAAATCGAGTAACGTTTATATGGAAACGACAGGATTTTCTTTTGTGATACGACAATCACATTTACGATCCACTAATCCTTCTTTACTGCATCACTCACTCCCACACATTGAAGAATTCACACGGAAATTGCGTCGCTGTGAAATACGAGTACTATGTGTTCTAAGACATTTCCTTCTAAATCGAGTAACGTTTCTATGGATACGACAGGATTTTCTTTTGGGATACGACAATCACATTTACGATCCACTAATCCTTCTTTACTGCATCCCTCACTCCCACACATTGAAGAATTCACACGGAAATTGCGTCGATGTGAAATACGAGTACTATGTGTTCTAAGACATTACCTTCTAAATCGAGTAACGTTTCTATGGAAACGACAGGATTTTCTTTTGGGATACGACAATCACATTTCCGATCCACTAATCCTTCTTTACTGCATCCCTCACTCCCACATATTGAAGAATTCACACGGAAATTGCGTCGCTGTGAAATACGAGTACTATGTGTTCTAAGACATTTCCTTCTAAATCGAGTAACGTTTCTATGGAAACGACAGGATTTTCTTTTGGGATACGACAATCACATTTCCGATTGACTAATCCTTCTTTATTGCATCCCTCACTCCCACACATTGAAGAATTCACACGGAAATTGCGTCACTGTGAAATACGAGTACTATGGTTTCTAAGACATTTCCTTCTAAATCGAGAAACGTTTCTATGGAAACGACAGGATTTTCTTTTGGGATACGACAATCTCATTTCCGATCCACTAATCCTTCTTTACTGCATCCCTCACTCCCAAACATTGACGAATTCACACGGAAATTGCGTCGCTGTGAAATACGAGTACTATGTGTTCTAAGACATTTCCTTCTAAATCGAGTAACGTTTCTATGGAAACGACAGGATTTTCTTTTGGGATACGACAATCTCATTTCCGATCCATTAATCCTTCTTTACTGCATCCCTCACTCCCACACATTGAAGAATTCACACGGAAATTGCGTCACTGTGAAATACGAGTACTACGTGTTCTAAGACATTTCCTTCTAAATCGAGAAACGTTTCTATGGAAACGACAGGATTTTCTTTTGGGATACGACAATCACATTTCCGATCCACTAATCCTTCTTTACTGCATCCCTCACTCCCACACATTGAAGAATTCACACGGAAATTGCGTCGCTGTGAAATACGAGTACTATGTGTTCTAAGACATTTCCTTCTAAATCGAGTAACGTTTCTATGGAAACGACAGGATTTTCTTTTGGGATACGACAATCACATTTCCGATCCACTAATCCTTCTTTACTCCATCCCTCACTCCCACACATTGAGGAATTCACACGGAAATTCCGTCGCTGTGAAATACGAGTACTATGTGTTCTAAGACATTTCCTTCTAAATCGAGTAACGTTTCTATGGAAACGACAGGATTTTCTTTTGGGATACAACAATCACATTTCCGATCCACTAATCCTTTTTTACTGCATCCCTCACTCCCACACATTGA
Source organism: Schistocerca americana (assembly GCF_021461395.2). NCBI lineage: Eukaryota > Metazoa > Arthropoda > Insecta > Orthoptera > Acrididae > Schistocerca > Schistocerca americana. The sequence goes on along the minus strand of NC_060123.1, from coordinate 7,022,638 downwards.
AGAATTCACACGGAAATTGCGTCGCTGTGAAATACGAGTACTATGTGTTCTAAGACATTTCCTTCTAAATCGAGTAACGTTTCTATGGAAACGACAGGATTTTCTTTTGGGATACGACAATCACATTTACGATCCACTAATCCTTCTTTACTGCATCCCTCACTCCCACACATTGAAGAATTCACACGGAAATTGCGTCGCTGTGAAATACGAGTACTATGTGTTCTAAGACATTCCCTTCTAAATCGAGTAACGTTTCTATGGAAACGACAGGATTTTCTTTTGGAATACGACAATCACATTTCCGATCCACTAATCCTTCTTTACTGCATCCCTCACTCCCACACATTGAAGAATTCACACGGAAATTGCGTCGCTGTGACATACGAGTACTATGTGTTCTAAGACATTTCCTTCTAAATCGAGTAACGTTTCTATGGAAACGACAGGATTTTCTTGTGGGATACGACAATCACATTTCCGATTCACTAATCCTTCTTTACTGCATCCCCCACTCCCACACATTGAAGAATTCACACGGAAATTGCGTCGCTGTGAAATACGAGTACTATGTGTTCTAAGACATTTCCTTCTAAATCGAGTAACGTTTCCATGGAAACGACAGGATTTTCTTTTGGGATACAACAATCTCATTTCCGATCCACTAATCCTTCTTTACTGCATCCCTCACTCCCACACATTGAAGATTTCACACGGAAATTGCGTCGCTGTGAAATACGAGTACTATGTGTTCCAAGACATTTCCTTCTAAATCGAGTAACGTTTCTATGGAAACGACAGGATTTTCTTTTGGGATACGACAATCACATTTCCGATCCACTAATCCTTCATTACTGCATCCCTCACTCCCAAACATTGACGAATTCACACGGAAATTCCGTCGCTATGAAATACGAGTACTATGTGTTCTAAGACATTTCCTTCTAAATCGAGTAACGTTTCTATGGAAACGACAGGATTTTCTTTTGGGATACGACAATCACATTTCCGATCCACTAATCCTTCTTTACTCCATCCCTCACTCCCACACATTGAGGAATTCACACGGAAATTCCGTCGCTGTGAAATACGAGTACTATGTGTTCTAAGACATTTCCTTCTAAATCGAGTAACGTTTCTATGGAAACGACAGGATTTTCTTTTGGGATACAACAATCACATTTCCGATCCACTAATCCTTTTTTTCTGCATCCCTCACTCCCACACATTGAAGAATTCACACGGAAATTGCGTCGCTGTGAAATACGAGTACTATGTGTTCTAAGACATTTCCTTCTAAATCGAGTAACGTTTCTATGGAAACGACAGGATTTTCTTTTGGGATACGACAATCACATTTCCGATCCACTAATCCTTCTTTACTGCATCCCTCACTTCCACACATTGAAGAATTCACACGGAAATTGCGTCGCTGTGAAATACGAGTACTATGTGTTCTAAGACATTTCCTTCTAAATCGAGTAACGTTTCTATGGAAACGACAGGATTTTCTTTTGGGATACGACAATCACATTTCCGATCCACTAAACCTTCTTTACTGCATCCCTCACTCCCACACATTGAAGAATTCACACGGAAATTGCGTCGCTGTGAAATACGAGTACTATGTGTTCTAAGACATTTCCTTCTAAATCGAGTAACGTTTCTATGGAAACGACAGGATTTTCTTTTGGGATACGACAATCACATTTCCGATCCACTAATCCTTCTTTACTGCATCCCTCACTCCCACACATTGAAGAATTCACACGGAAATTGCGTCGCTGTGAAATACGAGTACTATGTGTTCTAAGACATTTCCTTCTAAATCGAGTAACGTTTCTGTGGAAACGACAGGATTTTCTTTTCGGATACGACAATCTCATTTCCGATCCACTAATCCTTCTTTACTGCATCCCTCACTCCCAAACATTGACTAATTCACACGGAAATTGCGTCGCTGTGAAATACGAGTACTATGTGTTCTAAGACATTTCCTTCTAAATCGAGTAACGTTTCCATGGAAACGACAGGATTTTCTTTTGGGATATAACAATCTCATTTCCGATCCACTAATCCTTCTTTACTGCATCCCTCACTCCCACACATTGAAGATTTCACACGGAAATTGCGTCGCTGTGAAATACGAGTACTATGTGTTCCAAGACATTTCCTTCTAAATCGAGTAACGTTTCTATGGAAACGACAGGATTTTCTTTTGGGATACGACAATCACATTTCCGATCCACTAATCCTTCATTACTGCATCCCTCACTCCCAAACATTGACGAATTCACACGGAAATTCCGTCGCTATGAAATACGAGTACTATGTGTTCTAAGACATTTCCTTCTAAATCGAGTAACGTTTCTATGGAAACGACAGGATTTTCTTTTGGGATACGACAATCACATTTCCGATCCACTAATCCTTCTTTACTGCATCCCTCACTCCCACACATTGAAGAATTCACACGGAAATTGCGTCGCTGTGAAATACAAGTACTATGTGTTCTAAGACATTTCCTTCTAAATCGAGTAACGTTTCTATGGAAACGACAGGATTTTCTTTTGGGATTCGACAATCACATTTACGATCCACTAATCCTTCTTTACTGCATCCCTCACTCCCACACATTGAAGAATTCACACAGAAATTGCGTCGCTGTGAAATACGAGTACTATGTGTTCTAAGACATTTCCTTCTAAATCGAGTAACGTTTCTATGGAAACGACAGGATTTTCTTTTGGGATACGACAATCACATTTCCGATCCACTAATCCATCTTTACTGCATCCCTCTCTCCCACACATTGAAGAATTCACACGGAAATTGCGTGGCTGTGAAATCCGAGTACTATGTGTTCTAAGACATTTCCTTCTAAATCGAGTAACGTTTCTATGGAAACGACAGGATTTTCTTTTGGGATACGACAATCTCATTTCCGACCCACTAATCCTTCTTTACTGCATCCCTCACTCTCACACATTGAAGAATTCACACGGAAATTGCGTCGCTGTGAAATACGAGTACTATGTGTTCTAAGACATTTCCTTCTAAATCGAGTAACGTTTCTATGGAAACGACAGCATTTTCTTTTGGGATACGACAATCACATTTACAATCCACTAATCCTTCTTTACTGCTTCCCTCACTCCCACACATTGAAGAATTCACACGGAAATTGCGTCGATGTGAAATACGAGTACTATGTGTTCTAAGACATTACCTACTAAATCGAGTAACGTTTCTATGGAAACGACAGGATTTTCTTTTGGGATACGACAATCACATTTCCGATCCACTAATCCTTCTTTACTGCATCCCTCACTCCCACACATTGAAGAATTCACACGGAAATTGCGTCGCTGTGAAATACGAGTACTATGTGTTCTAAGACATTTCCTTCTAAATCGAGTAACGTTTCTATGGAAACGACAGGATTTTCTTTTGGGATACGACAATCACATTTCCGATCCACTAATCCTTCTTTACTGCATCCCTCACTCCCACACATTGAAGAATTCACACGGAAATTGCGTCGCTCTGAAATACGAGTACTATGTGTTCTAAGACATTTCCTTCTAAATCGAGTAACGTTTCTATGGAAACGACAGGATTTTCTTTTGGGATACGACAATCACATTTCCGATCCACTAATCCTTCTTTACTGCATCCCTCACTCCCACACATTGAAGAATTCACACGGAAATTGCGTCGCTGTGAAATACGAGTACTATGTGTCCTAAGACATTTCCTTCTAAATCGAGTAACGTTTCTATGGAAACGACAGGATTTTCTTTTGGGATACGACAATCACATTTCCGATCCACTAATCCTTCTTTACTGCATCCCTCACTCCCACACATTGAAGAATTCACATGGAAATTCCGTCGCTGTGAAATACGAGTACTATGTGTTCTAATACATTTCCTTCTAAATCGAGTAACGTTTCTATGGAAACGACAGGATTTTCTTTTGGGATACGACAATCACATTTCCGATCCACTAATATTTCTTTACTGCATCCCTCACTCCCACACATTGAAGAATTCACACGGAAATTGCGTCGCTGTGAAATACGAGTACTATGTGTTCTAAGACATTTCCTTCTAAATCGAGTAACGTTTCTATGGAAACGACAGGATTTTCTTTTGGGATACGACAATCTCATTTCCGATCCATTAATCCTTCTTTACTGCATCCCTCACTCCCACACATTGAAGAATTCTCACGGAAATTGCGTCGCTGTGAAATACGAGTACTATGTGTTCTAAGACATTTCCTTCAAAAATGAGAAACGTTTCTATGGAAACGACAGGATTTTCTTTTGGGATACGACAATCACATTTCCGATCCACTAATCCTTCTTTACTGCATCCCTCACTCCCACACATTGAAGAATTCACACGGAAATTGCGTCGCTGTGAAATACGAGTACTATGTGTTCTAAGACATTTCCTTCTAAATCGAGTAACGTTTCTATGGAAACGACAGGATTTTCTTTTGGGATACGACAATCACATTTCCGATCCACTAATCCTTCTTTACTGCATCCCTCACTCCCACACATTGAAGAATTCACACGGAAATTGCGTCGCTGTGAAATACGAGTACTATGTGTTCTAAGACATTTCCTTCTAAATCGGGTAACGTTTCTATGGAAACGACAGGATTTTCTTTTGGGATACGACAATCACATTTCCGATCCACTAATCCATCTTTACTGCATCCCTCATTCCCACACATTGAAGAATTCACACGGAAATTGCGTCGCTGTGAAATACGAGTACTATGTGTTCTAAGACATTTCCTTCTAAATCGAGTAACGTTTCTATGGAAACGACAGGATTTTCTTTTGGGATACGACAATCACATTTCCGATCCACTAATCCTTCTTTACTGCATCCCTCACTCCCACACATTGAAGAATTCACACGGAAATTGCGTCGCTGTGAAATACGAGTACTATGTGTTCTAAGACATTTCCTTCTAAATCGAGTAACGTTTCTATGGCAACGACAGGATTTTCTTTTGGGATACGACAATCACATTTCCGATCCACTAATCCTTCTTTACTGCATCCCTCACTCCCACACATTGAAGAATTCACACGGAAATTGCGTCGCTGTGAAATACGAGTACTATGTGTTCTAAGACATTTCCTTCTAAATCGAGTAACGTTTCTATGGAAACGACAGGATTTTCTTTTGGGATACGACAATCACATTTCCATCCACTAATCCTTCTTTACTGCATCCCTCACTCCCACACATTGAAGAATTCACACGGAAATTGCGTCGCTGTGAAATACGGGTACTATGTGTTCTAAGACATTTCCTTGTAAATCGAGTAACGTTTCTATGGAAACGACAGGATTTTCTTTTGGGATACGACAATCACATTTACGATCCACTAATCCTTCTTTACTGCATCCCTCACTCCCACACATTGAAGAATTCACACGGAAATTGCGTCGCTGTGAAATACGAGTACTATGTGTTCTAAGACATTTCCTTCTAAATCGAGTAACGTTTCTATGGAAACGACAGGATTTTCTTTTGGGATACGACAATCACATTTCCGATCCACTAATCCTTCTTTACTGCATCCCTCACTCCCACACATTGAAGAATTCACACGGATATTGCGTCGCTGTGAAATACGAGTACTATGTGTTCTAAGACATTTCCTTCTAAATCGAGTAACGTTTCTATGGAAACGACAGGATTTTCTTTTGGGATACGACAATCACATTTCCGATCCACTAATCCTTCTTTACTGCATCCCTCACTCCCACACATTGAAGAATTCACACGGAAATTGCGTCGCTGTGAAATCCGAGTACTATGTGTTCTAAGACATTTCCTTCTACATCGAGAAACGTTTCTATGGAAACGACAGGATTTTCTTTTGGGATACGACAATCTCATTTCCGATCCACTAATCCTTCTTTACTGCATCCCTCACTCCCAAACATTGACTAATTCACACGGAAATTGCGTCGCTGTGAAATACGAGTACTATGTGTTCTAAGACATTTCCTTCTAAATCGAGTAACGTTTCTATGGAAACGACAGGATTTTCTTTTGGGATACAACAATCTCATTTCCGATCCACTAATCCTTCTTTACTGCATCCCTCACTCCCAAACATTGACGAATTCACACGGAAATTTCGTCGCTATGAAATACGAGTACTATGTGTTCTAAGACATTTCCTTCTAAATCGAGTAACGTTTCTATGGAAACGACAGGATTATATTTTGGGATACGACAATCACATTTCCGATCCACTAATCCTTCTTTACTGCATCCCTCACTCCCACACATTGAAGAATTCCCACGGAAATTGCGTCGCTGTGAAATACGAGTACTATGTGTTCTAAGACATTTCCTTCTAAATCGAGTAACGTTTCAATGGAAACGACAGGATTTTCTTTTGGGATACGACAATCACATTTACAATCCACTAATCCTTCTTTACTGCATCCCTCACTCCCACACATTGAAGAATTCACACGGAAATTCCGTCGCTGTGAAATACGAGTGCTATGTGTTCTACGACATTTTCTTCTAATTCGAGTAACGTTTCTATGGAAACGACAGGATTTTCTTTTGGGATACGACAATCACATTTACGATCCACTAATCCTTCTTTACTGCATCCCTCACTCCCACACATTGAAGAATTTACACGGAAATTGCGTCGCTGTAAAATACGAGTACTATGTGTTCTAAGACATTTCCTTCTAAATCGAGTAACGTTTCTATGGAAATGACAGGATTTTCTTTTGGGATACGACAATCTCATTTCCGATCCACTAATCCTTCTTTACTGCATCCCTCACTCTCACACATTGAAGAATTCACACGGAAATTGCGTCGCTGTGAAATACGAGTACTATGTGTTCTAAGACATTTCCTTCTAAATCGAGTAACGTTTCTATGGAAACGACAGGATTTTCTTTTGGGATACGACAATCACATTTACGATCCACTAATCCTTCTTTACTGCATCCCTCACTCCCACACATTGAAGAATTCACACGGAAATTGCGTCGCTGTGAAATACGTGTACTATGTGTTCTAAGACATTTCCTTCTAAATCGAGTAACGTTTCTATGGAAACGACAGGATTTTCTTTTGGGATACGACAATCACATTTCCGATCCACTAATCCTTCTTTACTGCATCCCTCACTCCCACACATTGAAGAATTCACACTGAAATTGCGTCGCTGTGAAATACAAGTACTATGTGTTCTAAGACATTTCCTTCTAAATCGAGTAACGTTTCTATGGAAACGACAGGATTTTCTTTTGGGATACGACAATCACATTTACGATCCACTAATCCTTCTTTACTGCATCCCTCACTCCCACACATTGAAGAATTCACACGGAAATTGCGTCGCTGTAAAATACGAGTACTATGTGTTCTAAGACATTTCCTTCTAAATCGAGTAACGTTTCTATGGAAACGACAGGATTTTCTTTTGGGATACGACAATCACATTTCCGATCCACTAATCCTTCTTTACTGCATCCCTCACTCCCACACACTGAAGAATTCGCACGGAAATTGCGTCGCTGTGAAATACGAGTACTATGTGTTCTAAGACATTTCCTTCTAAATCGAGTAACGTTTCTATGGAAACGACAGGATTTTCTTTTGGGATACGACAATCTCATTTCCGATCCACTAATCCTTCTTTACTGCATCCCTCACTCTCACACATTGAAGAATTCACACGGAAATTGCGTCGCTGTGAAATACGAGTACTATGTGTTCTAAGACATTTCCTTCTAAATCGAGTAACGTTTCTATGGAAACGACAGGATTTTCTTTTGGGATACGACAATCACATTTACGATCCACTAATCCTTCTTTACTGCATCCCTCACTCCCACACATTGAAGAATTCACACGGAAATTGCGTCGCTGTGAAATACGTGTACCATGTGTTCTAAGACATTTCCTTCTAAATCGAGTAACGTTTCTATGGAAACGACAGGATTTTCTTTTGGGATACGACAATCATATTTCCGATCCACTAATCCTTCTTTATTGCATCCCTCACTCCCACACATTGAAGAATTCACACGGAAATTGCGTCGCTGTGAAATACGAGTACTATGTGGTCTAAGACATTTCCTTCTAAATCGAGAAACGTTTCTATGGAAACGACAGGATTTTCTTTTGGGATACGACAATCTCATTTCCGATCCACTAATCCTTCTTTACTGCATCACTCACTCCCAAACATTGACGAATTCACACGGAAATTGCGTCGCTGTGAAATACGAGTACTATGTGTTCTAAGACATTTCCTTCTAAATCGAGTAACGTTTCTATGGAAACGACACGATTTTCTTTTGGGATACGACAATCTCATTTCCGATCCATTAATCCTTCTTTACTGCATCCCTCACTCCCACACATTGAAGAATTCACACGGAAATTGCGTCGCTGTGAAATACGAGTACTATGTGTTCTAAGACATTTCCTTCTAAATCGAGAAACGTTTCTATGGAAACGACAGGATTTTCTTTTGGGATACGACAATCACATTTCCGATCCACTAATCCTTCTTTACTGCATCCCTCACTCCCACACATTGAAGAATTCACACTGAAATTGCGTCGCTGTGAAATACGAGTACTATGTGTTCTAAGACATTTCCTTCTAAATCGAGTAACGTTTCTATGGAAACGACAGGATTTTCTTTTGGGATACGACAATCACATTTACGATCCACTAATCCTTCTTTACTGCATCCCTCACTCCCACACATTGAAGAATTCACACGGAAATTGCGTCGCTGTGAAATACGAGTACTATGTGTTCTAAGACATTTCCTTCTAAATCGAGTAACGTTTCTATGGAAACGACAGGATTTTCTTTTGGGATACGACAATCACATTTCCGATCCACTAATCCTTCTTTACTGCATCCCTCACTCCCACACATTGAAGAATTCGCACGGAAATTGCGTCGCTGTGAAATACGAGTACTATGTGTTCTAAGACATTTCCTTCTAAATCGAGTAACGTTTCTATGGAAACGACAGGATTTTCTTTTGGGATACGACAATCTCATTTCCGATCCACTAATCCTTCTTTACTGCATCCCTCACTACCACCCATTGAAGAATTCACACGGAAATTGCGTCGCTGTGAAATACGAGTACTACGTGTTCTAAGACATTTCCTTCTAAATCGAGAAACGTTTCTATGGAAACGACAGGATTTTCTTTTGGGATACGACAATCACATTTCCGATCCACTAATCCTTCTTTACTGCATCCCTCACTCCCACACATTGAAGAATTCACACGGAAATTGCGTCGCTGTGAAACACGAGTACTATGTGTTCTAAGACATTTCCTTCTAAATCGAGTAACGTTTCTATGGAAACGACAGGATTTTCTTTTGGGATACGACAATCACATTTCCGATCCACTAATCCTTCTTTACTGCATCCCTCACTCCCACACATTGAAGAATTCACACGGAAATTGCGTCGCTGTGAAATACGAGTACTATGTGTTCTAAGACATTTCCTTCTAAATCGAGTAACGTTTCTATGGAAACGACAGGATTTTCTTTTGGGATACGACAATCACATTTCCGATCCACTAATCCTTCTTTACTGCATCCCTCACTCCCACACATTGAAGAATTCACACGGAAATTGCGTCGCTGTGAAATACGAGTACTATGTGTCCTAAGACATTTCCTTCTAAATCGAGTAACGTTTCTATGGAAACGACAGGATTTTCTTTTGGGATACGACAATCACATTTCCGATCCACTAATCCTTCTTTACTGCATCCCTCACTCCCACACATTGAAGAATTCACATGGAAATTCCGTCGCTGTGAAATACGAGTACTATGTGTTCTAAGACATTTCCTTCTAAATCGAGAAACGTTTCTATGGAAACGACAGGATTTTCTTTTGGGATACGACAATCACATTTCCGATCCACTAATCCTTCTTTACTGCATCCCTCACTCCCACACATTGAAGAATTCACACGGAAATTGCGTCGCTGTGAAATACGAGTACTATGTGTTCTAAGACATTTCCTTCTAAATCGAGTAACGTTTCTATGGAAACGACAGGATTTTCTTTTGGGATACGACAATCACATTTACGATCCACTAATCCTTCTTTACTGCATCCCTCACTCCCACACACTGAAGAATTCACACGGAAATTGCGTCGCTGTGAAATACGACTACTATGTGTTCTAAGACATTTCCTTCTAAATCGAGTAACGTTTCTATGGAAACGACAGGATTTTCTTTTGGGATACGACAATCACATTTCCGATCCACTAATCTTTCTTTACTGCATCCCTCACTCCCACACATTGAAGAATTCACACGGAAATTGCGTCGCTGTGAAATACGAGTACTATGTGTTCTAAGACATTACCTTCTAAATCGAGTAACGTTTCTATGGAAACCACAGGATTTTCTTTTGGGATACGACAATCACATTTCCGATCCACTAATCCTTCTTTACTGCATCCCTCACTCCCACACATTGAAGAATTCACACGGAAATTGCGTCGCTGTGAAATACGAGTACTATGTGTTCTAAGACATTTCCTTCTAAATCGAGTAACGTTTCTATGGAAACGACAGGATTTTCTTTTGGGATACGACAATCACATTTCCGATCCACTAATCCTTCTTTACTGCATCCCTCACTCCCACACATTGAAGAATTCACACGGAAATGGCGTCGTTGTGAAATACGAGCACTATGTGTTCTAAGACATTTCCTTCTAAATCGAGTAACGTTTCTATGGAAACGACAGGATTTTCTTTTGGGATACGACAATCTCATTTCCGATCCATTAATCCTTCTTTACTGCATCCCTCACTCCCACACATTGAAGAATTCACACGGAAATTGCGTCGCTGTGAAATACGAGTACTATGTGTTCTAAGACATTTCCTTCTAAATCGAGAAACGTTTCTATGGAAACGACAGAATTTTCTTTTGGGATACGACAATCACATTTCCGATCCAGTAATCCTTCTTTACTGCATCCCTCACTCCCACACATTGAAGAATTCACACGGAAATTGCGTCGCTGTGAAATACGAGTACTATGTGTTCTAAGACATTTCCTTCTAAATCGAGTAACGTTTCTATGGAAACGACAGGATTTTCATTTGGGATACGACAATCACATTTCCGATCCACTAATCCTTCTTTACTGCATCCCTCACTCCACACATTGAAGAATTCACACGGAAATTGCGTCGCTGTGAAATACGAGTACTATGTGTTCTAAGACATTTCCTTCTAAATCGAGTAACGTTTCTATGGAAACGACAGGATTTTCTTTTGGGATACGACAATCACATTTCCGATCCACTAATCCTTCTTTACTGCATCCCACACTCCCACACATTGAAGAATTCACACGGAAATTGCGTCGCTCTGAAATACGAGTACTATGTGTTCTAAGACATTTCCTTCTAAATCGAGTAACGTTTCTATGGAAACGACAGGATTTTCTTTTGGGATACGACAATCACATTTCCGATCCACTAATCCTTCTTTACTGCATCCCTCACTCCCACACATTGAAGAATTCACACGGAAATTGCGTCGCTGTGAAATACGAGTACTATGTGTCCTAAGACATTTCCTTCTAAATCGAGTAACGTTTCTATGGAAACGACAGGATTTTCTTTTGGGATACGACAATCACATTTCCGATCCACTAATCCTTCTTTACTGCATCCCTCACTCCCACACATTGAAGAATTCACACGGAAATTGCGTCGCTGTGAAATACGAGTACTATGTGTTCTAAGACATTTCCTTCTAAATCGAGTAACGTTTCTATGGAAACGACAGGATTTTCTTTTGGGATACGACAATCACATTTCCGATCCACTAATCCTTCTTTACTGCATCCCTCACTCCCACACATTGAAGAATTCACACGGAAATTGCGTCGCTGTGAAATACGAGTACTATGTGTTCTAAGACATTTCCTTCTAAATCGAGTAACGTTTCTATGGAAACGACAGGATTTTCTTTTGGGATACGACATTCACATTTCCGATCCACTAATCCTTCTTTACTGCATCCCTCACTCCCACACATAGAAGAATTCACACGGAAATTGCGTCGCTGTGAAATACGAGTACTATGTGTTCTAAGACATTTCCTTCTAAATCGAGTAACGTTTCTATGGAAACGACAGGATTTTCTTTTGGGATACGACAATCACATTTACAATCCACTAATCCTTCTTTACTGCATCCCTCACTCCCACACATTGAAGAATTCACACGGAAATTGCGTCGCTGTGAAATACGAGGACTATGTGTTCTAAGACATTACCTTCTAAATCGAGTAACGTTTCTATGGAAACGACAGGATTTTCTTTTGGGATACGACAATCACATTTCCGATCCACTAATCCTTCTTTACTGCATCCCTCACTCCCACACATTGAAGAATTCACACGGAAATTGCGTCGCTGTGAAATACGAGTACTATGTGTCCTAAGACATTTTCTTCTAAATCGAGTAACGTTTCTATGGAAACGACAGGATTTTCTTTTGGGATACGACAATTACATTTCCGATCCACTAATCCTTCTTTACTGGATCCCTCACTCCCACACATTGAAGAATTCACATGGAAATTCCGTCGCTGTGAAATACGAGTACTATGTGTTCTAAGACATTTCCTTCTAAATCGAGTAACGTTTCTATGGAAACGACAGGATTTTCTTTTGGGATACGACAATCACATTTCCGATCCACTAATCCTTCTTTACTGCATCCCTCACTCCCACACATTGAAGAATTCACACGGAAATTGCGTCGCTGTGAAATACGAGTACTATGTGTCCTAAGACATTTTCTTCTAAATCGAGTAACGTTTCTATGGAAACGACAGGATTTTCTTTTGGGATACGACAATTACATTTCCGATCCACTAATCCTTCTTTACTGGATCCCTCACTCCCACACATTGAAGAATTCACATGGAAATTCCGTCGCTGTGAAATACGAGTACTATGTGTTCTAAGACATTTCCTTCTAAATCGAGTAACGTTTCTATGGAAACGACAGGATTTTCTTTTGGGATACGACAATCACATTTCCGATCCACTAATATTTCTTTACTGCATCCCTCACTCCCACACATTGAAGAATTCACACGGAAATTGCGTCGCTGTGAAATACGAGTACTATGTGTTCTAAGACATTTCCTTCTAAATCGAGTAACGTTTCTATGGAAACGACAGGATTTTCTTTTGGGATACGACAATCTCATTTCCGATCCATTAATCTTTCTTTACTGCATCCCTCACACCCACACATTGAAGAATTCACACGGAAATTGCGTCGCTGTGAAATACGAGTACTATGTGTTCTAAGACATTGCCTTCTAAAATGAGAAACGTTTCTATGGAAACGACAGGATTTTCTTTTGGGATACGACAATCACATTTCCGATCCACTAATCCTTCTTTACTGCATCCCTCACTCCCACACATTGAAGAATTCACACGGAAATTGCGTCGCTGTGAAATACGAGTACTATGTGTTCTAAGACATTTCCTTCTAAATCGAGTAACGTTTCTATGGAAACGACAGGATTTTCTTTTGGGATACGACAATCACATTTCCGATCCACTAATCCTTCATTACTGCATCCCTCACTCCCACACATTGAAGAATTCACACGGTAATTGCGTCGCTGTGAAATACGAGTACTATGTGTTCTAAGACATTTCCTTCTAAATCGAGTAACGTTTCTATGGAAACGACAGGATTTTCTTTTGGGATACGACATTCACATTTCCGATCCACTAATCCTTCTTTACTGCATCCCTCACTCCCACACATTGAAGAATTCACACGGAAATTGCGTCGCTGTGAAATACGAGTACTATGTGTTCTAAGACATTTCCTTCTAAATCGAGTAACGTTTCTATGGAAACGACAGGATTTTCTTTTGGGATACGACAATCACATTTCCGATCCACTAATCCTTCTTTACTGCATCCCTCACTCCCACACATTGAAGAATTCACACGGAAATTGCGTCGCTGTGAAATACGAGTACTATGTGTTCCAAGACATTTCCTTCTAAATCGAGTAACGTTTCTATGGAAACGACAGGATTTTCTTTTGGGATACGACAATCACATTTCTGATCCACTAATCCTTCTTTACTGCATCCCTCACTCCCACACATTGAAGAATTCACACGGAAATTGCGTCGCTGTGAAATACGAGTACTATGTGTCCTAAGACATTTCCTTCTAAATCGAGTAACGTTTCTATGGAAACGACAGGATTTTCTTTTGGGATACGACAATCACATTTCCGATCCACTAATCCTTCTTTACTGCATCCCTCACTCCCACACATTGAAGAATTCACATGGAAATTGCGTCGCTGTGAAATACGAGTACTATGTGTCCTAAGACATTTCCTTCTAAATCGAGTAACGTTTCTATGGAAACGACAGGATTTTCTTTTGGGATACGACAATCACATTTACGATCCACTAATCCTTCTTTACTGCATCCCTCACTCCCACACATTGAAGAATTCACATGGAAATTCCGTCGCTGTGAAATACGAGTACTATGTGTTCTAAGACATTTCCTTCTAAATCGAGTAACGTTTCTATGGAAACGACAGGATTTTCTTTTGGGATACGACAATCACATTTCCGATCCACTAATATTTCTTTACTGCATCCCTCACTCCCACACATTGAAGAATTCACACGGAAATTGCGTCGCTGTGAAATACGAGTACTATGTGTTCTAAGACATTTCCTTCTAAATCGAGTAACGTTTCTAAGGAAACGACAGGATTTTCTTTAGGGATACGACAATCTCATTTCCGATCCATTAATCCTTCTTTACTGCATCCCTCACTCCCACACATTGAAGAATTCACACGGAAATTGCGTCGCTGTGAAATACGAGTACTATGTGTTCTAAGACATTTCCTTCTAAAATGAGAAACGTTTCTATGGAAACGACAGGATTTTCTTTTGGGATACGACAATCACATTTCCGATCCACTAATCCTTCTTTACTGCATCCCTCACTCCCACACATTGAAGAATTCACACGGAAATTGCGTCGCTGTGAAATACGAGTACTATGTGTTCTAAGACATTTCCTTCTAAATCGAGTAACGTTTCTATGGAAACGACAGGATTTTCTTTTGGGATACGACAATCACATTTCCGATCCACTAATCCTTCTTTACTGCATCCCTCACTCCCACACATTGAAGAATTCACACGGAAATTGCGTCGCTGTGAAATACGAGTACTATGTGTTCTAAGACATTTCCTTCTAAATCGAGTAACGTTTCTATGGAAACGACAGGATTTTCTTTTGGGATACGACAATCACATTTCCGATCCACTAATCCTTCTTTACTGCATCCCTCACTCCCACACATTGAAGAATTCACACGGAAATTGCGTCGCTGTGAAATACGAGTACTATGTGTTCTAAGACATTTCCTTCTAAATCGAGAAACGTTTCTATGGAAACGACAGGATTTTCTTTTGGGATACGACAATCACATTTCCGTTCCACTAATCCTTCTTTACTGCATCCCTCACTCCCACACATTGAAGAATTCACACGGAAATTGCGTCGCTGTGAAATACGAGTACTATGTGTTCTAAGACATTTCCTTCTAAATCGAGTAACGTTTCTATGGAAACGACAGGATTTTCTTTTGGGATACGACAATCACATTTCCGATCCACTAATCCTTCTTTACTGCATCCCTCACTCCCACACATTGAAGAATTCACACGGAAATTGCGTCGCTGTGAAATACGAGTACTATGTGTCCTAAGACATTTCCTTCTAAATCGAGTAACGTTTCTATGGAAACGACAGGATTTTCTTTTGGGATACGACAATCACATTTCCGATCCACTAATCCTTCTTTACAGCATCCCTCACTCCCAAACATTGACGAATTCACACGGAAATTCCGTCGCTATGAAATACGAGTACTATGTGTTCTAAGACATTTCCTTCTAAATCGAGTAACGTTTCTATGGAAACGACAGGATTTTCTTTTGGGATACGACAATCACATTTCCGATCCACTAATCCTTCTTTACTGCATCCCTCACTCCCACACATTGAAGAATTCACACGGAATTTGCGTCGCTGTGAAATCCGAGTACTATGTGTTCTAAGACATTTCCTTCTACATCGAGAAACGTTTCTATGGAAACGACAGGATTTTCTTTTGGGATACGACAATCTCATTTCCGGTCCACTAATCCTTCTTTACTGCATCCCTCACTCCCAAACATTGACAAATTCACACGGAAATTGCGTCGCTGTGAAATACGAGTACTATGTGTTGAAAGACATTTCCTTCTAAATCGAGTATCGTTTCTATGGAAACGACAGGATTTTCTTTTGGGATACAACAATCTCATTTCCGATCCACTAATCCTTCTTTACTGCATCCCTCACTCCCACACATTGAAGAATTCACATGGAAATTCCGTCGCTGTGAAATACGAGTACTATGTGTTTTAAGACATTTCCTTCTAAATCGAGTAACGTTTCTATGGAAACGACAGGATTTTCTTTTGGGATACGACAATCACATTTCCGATCCACTAATATTTCTTTACTGCATCCCTCACTCCCACACATTGAAGAATTCACACGGAAATTGCGTCGCTGTGAAATACGAGTACTATGTGTTCTAAGACATTTCCTTCTAAATCGAGTAACGTTTCTAAGGAAACGACAGGATTTTCTTTAGGGATACGACAATCTCATTTCCGATCCATTAATCCTTCTTTACTGCATCACTCACACCCACACATTGAAGAATTCACACGGAAATTGCGTCGCTGTGAAATACGAGTACTATGTGTTCTAAGACATTTCCTTCTAAAATGAGAAACGTTTCTATGGAAACGACAGGATTTTCTTTTGGGATACGACAATCACATTTCCGATCCACTAATCCTTCTTTACTGCATCCCTCACTCCCACACATTGAAGAATTCACACGGAAATTGCGTCGCTGTGAAATACGAGTACTATGTGTTCTAAGACATTTCCTTCTAAATCGAGTAACGTTTCTATGGAAACGACAGGATTTTCTTTTGGGATACGACAATCACATTTCCGATCCACTAATCCTTCATTACTGCATCCCTCACTCCCACACATTGAAGAATTCACACGGAAATTGCGTCGCTGTGAAATACGAGTACTATGTGTTCTAAGACATTTCCTTCTAAATCGAGTAACGTTTCTATGGAAACGACAGGATTTTCTTTTGGGATACGACAATCACATTTCCGTTCCACTAATCCTTCTTTACTGCATCCCTCACTCCCACACATTGAAGAATTCAAACGGAAATTGCGTCGCTGTGAAATACGAGTACTATGTGTTCTAAGACATTTCCTTCTAAATCGAGTAACGTTTCTATGGAAACGACAGGATTTTCTTTTGGGATACGACAATCACATTTCCGATCCACTAATCCTTCTTTACTGCATCCCTCACTCCCACACATTGAAGAATTCACACGGAAATTGCGTCGCTGTGAAATACGAGTACTATGTGTCCTAAGACATTTCCTTCTAAATCGAGTAACGTTTCTATGGAAACGACAGAATTTTCTTTTGGGATACGACAATCACATTTCCGATCCACTAATCCTTCTTTACTGCATCCCTCACTCCCAAACATTGACGAATTCACACGGAAATTCCGTCGCTATGAAATACGAGTACTATGTGTTCTAAGACATTTCCTTCTAAATCGAGTAACGTTTCTATGGAAACGACAGGATTTTCTTTTGGGGTACGACAATCACATTTCCGATCCACTAATCCTTCTTTACTGCATCCCTCACTCCCACACATTGAAGAATTCACACGGAATTAGCGTCGCTGTGAAATCCGAGTACTATGTGTTCTAAGACATTTCCTACTACATCGAGAAACGTTTCTATGGAAACGACAGGATTTTCTTTTGGGATACGACAATCTCATTTCCGATCCACTAATCCTTCTTTACTGCATCCCTCACTCCCAAACATTGACTAATTCACACGGAAATTGCGTCGCTGTGAAATACGAGTACTATGTGTTCAAAGACATTTCCTTCTAAATCGAGTAACGTTTCTATGGAAACGACAGGATTTTCTTTTGGGATACAACAATCTCATTTCCGATCCACTAATCCTTCTTTACTGCATCCCTCACTCCCACACATTGAAGAATTCACACGGAAATTGCGTCGCTGTGATATACGAGTACTATGTGTTCTAAGACATTTCCTTCTAAATCGAGTAACGTTTCTATGGAAACGACAGGATTTTCTTTTGGGATACGACAATCACATTTCCGATCCACTAATCCTTCTTTACTGCATCCCTCACTCCCAAACATTGACGAATTCACACGGAAATTCCGTCACTATGAAATACGAGTACTATGTGTTCTAAGACATTTCCTTCTAAATCGTGTAACGTTTCTATGGAAACGACAGGATTTTCTTTTGGGATACGACAATCACATTTCCGATCCACTAATCCTTCTTTACTGCATCCCTCACTCCCACACATTGAAGAAATCACACGGAAATTGCGTCGCTGTGAAATACGAGTACTATGTGTTCTAAGACATTTCCTTCTAAATCGAGTAACGTTTCTATGGAAACGACAGGATTTTCTTTTGGGATACGACAATCACATTTACGATCCACTAATCCTTCTTTACTGCATCCCTCACTCCCACACATTGAAGAATTCACACGGAAATTCCGTCGCTGTGAAATACGAGTACTATGTGTTCTAAGACATTTCCTTCTAAATCGAGTAACGTTTCTATGGAAACGACAGGATTTTCTTTTGGGATACGACAATCACATTTACGATCCACTAATCCCTCATTACTGCATCCCTCACTCCCACACATTGAAGAATTTACACGGAAATTGCGTCGCTGTAAAATACGAGTACTATGTGTTCTAAGACATTTCCTTCTAAATCGAGTAACGTTTCTATGGAAACGACAGGATTTTCTTTTGGGATACGACAATCACATTTACGATCCACTAATCCTTCTTTACTGCATCCCTCACTCCCACACATTGAAGAATTCACACGGAAATTGCGTCGCTGTGAAATACGAGTACTATGTGCTCTAAGACATTACCTTCTAAATCGAGTAACGTTTCTATGGAAACGACAGGATTTTCTTTTGGGATACGACAATCACATTTCCGATCCACTAATCCTTCTTTACTGCATCCCTCACTCCCAAACATTGACGAATTCACACGGAAATTCCGTCGCTATGAAATACGAGTACTATGTGTTCTAAGACATTTCCTTCTAAATCGAGTAACGTTTCTATGGAAACGACAGGATTTTCTTTTGGGATACGACAATCACATTTCCGATCCACTAATCCTTCTTTACTGCATCCCTCACTCCCACACATTGAAGAAATCACACGGAAATTGCGTCGCTGTGAAATACGAGTACTATGTGTTCTAAGACATTTCCTTCTAAATCGAGTAACGTTTCTATGGAAACGACAGGATTTTCTTTTGGGATACGACAATCACATTTACGATCCACTAATCCTTCTTTACTGCATCCCTCACTCCCACACATTGAAGAATTCACACGGAAATTCCGTCGCTGTGAAATACGAGTACTATGTGTTCTAAGACATTTCCTTCTAAATCGAGTAACGTTTCTATGGAAACGACAGGATTTTCTTTTGGGATACGACAATCACATTTCCGATCCACTAATCCTTCTTTACTGCATCCCTCACTCCCACACATTGAAGAATTCACACGGAAATTGCGTCGCTGTGAAATACGAGTACTATGTGTTCTAAGACATTTCCTTCTAAATCGAGTAACGTTTCTATGGAAACGACAGGATTTTCTTTTGGGATACGACAATCACATTTCCGATCCACTAATCCTTCTTTACTGCATCCCTCACTCCCACACATTGAAGAATTCACACGGAAATTGCGTCGCTGTGAAATACGAGTACTATGTGTCCTAAGACATTTCCTTCTAAATCGAGTAACGTTTCTATGGAAACGACAGGATTTTCTTTTGGGATACGACAATCACATTTCCGATCCACTAATCCTTCTTTACTGCATCCCTCACTCCCACACATTGAAGAATTCACATGGAAATTCCGTCGCTGTGAAATACGAGTACTATGTGTTCTAAGACATTTCCTTCTAAATCGAGTAACGTTTCTATGGAAACGACAGGATTTTCTTTTGGGATACGACAATCTCATTTCCGATCCACTAATCCTTTTTTACTGCATCCCTCACTCCCAAACATTGACGAATTCACACGGAAATTCCGTCGCTGTGAAATACGAGTACTATGTGTTCTAAGACATTTCCTTCTAAATCGAGTAACGTTTCTATGGAAACGACAGGATTTTCTTTTGGGATACGACAATCACATTTACGATCCACTAATCCTTCTTTACTGCATCCCTCACTCCCACACATTGAAGAATTCACACGGAAATTGCGTCGCTGTGAAATACGAGTACTATGTGATCTAAGACATTTCCTTCTAAATCGAGTAACGTTTCTATGGAAACGACAGGATTTTCTTTTGGGATACGACAATCACATTTCCGATCCACTAATCCTTCTTTACTGCATCCCTCACTCCCACACATTGAAGAATTCACACGGATATTGCGTCGCTGTGAAATACGAGTACTATGTGTTCTAAGACATTTCCTTCTAAATCGAGTAACGTTTCTATGGAAACGACAGGATTTTCTTTTGGGATACGACAATCACATTTCCGATCCACTAATCCTTCTTTACTGCATCCCTCACTCCCACACATTGAAGAATTCACACGGAAATTGCGTCGCTGTGAAATCCGAGTACTATGTGTTCTAAGACATTTCCTTCTACATCGAGAAACGTTTCTATGGAAACGACAGGATTTTCTTTTGGGATACGAAAATCTCATTTCCGATCCACTAATCCTTCTTTACTGCATCCCTCACTCCCAAACATTGACTAATTCACACGGAAATTGCGTCGCTGTGAAATACGAGTACTATGTGTTCTAAGACATTTCCTTCTAAATCGAGTAACGTTTCTATGGAAACGACAGGATTTTCTTTTGGGATACAACAGTCTCATTTCCGATCCACTAATCCTTCTTTACTGCATCCCTCACTCCCACACATTGAAGAATTCACACGGAAATTGCGTCGCTGTGATATACGAGTACTATGTGTTCTAAGACATTTCCTTCTAAATCGAGTAACGTTTCTATGGAAACGACAGGATTTTCTTTTGGGATACGACAATCACATTTCCGATCCACTAATCCTTCTTTACTGCATCCCTCACTCCCAAACATTGACGAATTCACACGGAAATTCCGTCGCTATGAAATACGAGTACTATGTGTTCTAAGACATTTCCTTCTAAATCGAGTAACGTTTCTATGGAAACGACAGGATTTTCTTTTGGGATACGACAATCACATTTCCGATCCACTAATCCTTCTTTACTGCATCCCTCACTCCCACACATTGAAGAAATCACACGGAAATTGCGTCGCTGTGAAATACGAGTACTATGTGTTCTAAGACATTTCCTTCTAAATCGAGTAACGTTTCTATGGAAACGACAGGATTTTCTTTTGGGATACGACAATCACATTTACGATCCACTAATCCTTCTTTACTGCATCCCTCACTCCCACACATTGAGGAATTCACACGGAAATTCCGTCGCTGTGAAATACGAGTACTATGTGTTCTAAGACATTTCCTTCTAAATCGAGTAACGTTTCTATGGAAACGACAGGATTTTCTTTTGGGATACGACAATCACATTTACGATCCACTAATCCTTCTTTACTGCATCCCTCACTCCCACACATTGAAGAATTTACACGGAAATTGCGTCGCTGTAAAATACGAGTACTATGTGTTCTAAGACATTTCCTTCTAAATCGAGTAACGTTTCTATGGAAACGACAGGATTTTCTTTTGGGATACGACAATCTCATTTCCGATCCACTAATCCTTCTTTACTGCATCCCTCACTCTCACACATTGAAGAATTCACACGGAAATTGCGTCGCTGTGAAATACGAGTACTATGTGTTCTAAGACATTTCCTTCTAAATCGAGTAACGTTTCTATGGAAACGACAGGATTTTCTTTTGGGATACGACTATCACATTTACGATCCACTAATCCTTCTTTACTGCA
The DNA here is from genome assembly GCF_021461395.2 of Schistocerca americana. Taxonomy (NCBI): domain Eukaryota; kingdom Metazoa; phylum Arthropoda; class Insecta; order Orthoptera; family Acrididae; genus Schistocerca; species Schistocerca americana. Next base: position 7,000,309 of record NC_060123.1, on the reverse strand, counting down.
TCCCTCACTCCCACACATTGAAGAATTCACACGGAAATTGCGTCGCTGTGAAATACGAGTACTATGTGCTCTAAGACATTACCTTCTAAATCGAGTAACGTTTCTATGGAAACGACAGGATTTTCTTTTGGGATACGACAATCACATTTCCGATCCACTAATCCTTCTTCACTGCATCCCTCACTCCCACACATTGAAGAATTCACACGGAAATTGCGTCGCTGTAAAATACGTGGACTATGTGTTCTAAGACATTTCCTTCTAAATCGAGTAACGTTTCTATGGAAACGCAGGATTTTCTTTTGGGATACGACAATCACATTTCCGATCCACTAATCCTTCTTTATTGCATCCCTCACTCCCACACATTGAAGAATTCACACGGAAATTGCGTCGCTGTGAAATACGAGTACTATGTGTTCTAAGACATTTCCTTCTAAATCGAGAAACGTTTCTATGGAAACGACAGGATTTTCTTTTGGGATACGACAATCTCATTTCCGATCCACTAATCCTTCTTTACTGCATCACTCACTCCCAAACATTGACGAATTCACACGGAAATTGCGTCGCTGTGAAATACGAGTACTATGTGTTCTAAGACATTTCCTTCTAAATCGAGTAACGTTTCTATGGAAACGACAGGATTTTCTTTTGGGATACGACAATCTCATTTCCGATCCATTAATCCTTCTTTACTGCATCCCTCACTCCCACACATTGAAGAATTCACACGGAAATTGCGTCGCTGTGAAATACGAGTACTATGTGTTCTAAGACATTTCCTTCTAAATCGAGAAACGTTTCTATGGAAACGACAGGATTTTCTTTTGGGATACGACAAACACATTTCCGATCCACTAATCCTTCTTTACTGCATCCCTCACTCCCACACATTGAAGAATTCACACTGAAATTGCGTCGCTGTGAAATACGAGTACTATGTGTTCTAAGACATTTCCTTCTAAATCGAGTAACGTTTCTATGGAAACGACAGGATTTTCTTTTGGGATACGACAATCACATTTACGATCCACTAATCCTTCTTTACCTCATCCCTCACTCCCACACATTGAAGAATTCACACGGAAATTGCGTCGCTGTGAAATACGAGTACTATGTGTTCTAAGACCTTTTCTTCTAAATCGAGTAACGTTTCTATGGAAACGACAGGATTTTCTTTTGGGATACGACAATCACATTTCCGATCCACTAATCCTTCTTTACTGCATCCCTCACTCCCACACATTGAAGAATTCGCACGGAAATTGCGTCGCTGTGAAATACGAGTACTATGTGTTCTAAGACATTTCCTTCTAAATCGAGTAACGTTTCTATGGAAACGACAGGATTTTCTTTTGGGATACGACAATCTCATTTCCGATCCACTAATCCTTCTTTACTGCATCCCTCACTCCCACACATTGAAGAATTCACACGGAAATTGCGTCGCTGTGAAATACGAGTACTACGTGTTCTAAGACATTTCCTTCTAAATCGAGAAACGTTTCTATGGAAACGACAGGATTTTCTTTTGGGATACGACAATCACATTTCCGATCCAGTAATCCTTCTTTACTGCATCCCTCACTCCCACACATTGAAGAATTCACACGGAAGTTGCGTCGCTGTGAAATACGAGTACTATGTGTTCTAAGACATTTCCTTCTAAATCGAGTAACGTTTCTATGCAAACGACAGGATTTTCTTTTGGGATACGTCAATCACATTTCCGATCCACTAATCCTTCTTTTCTGCATCCCTCACTCCCACACATTGAAGAATTCACACGGAAATTGCGTCGCTGTGAAATACGAGTACTATGTGTTCTAAGACATTTCCTTCTAAATCGAGTAACGTTTCTATGGAAACGACAGGATTTTCTTTTGGGATACGACAATCACATTTCCGATCCACTAATCCTTCTTTACTGCATCCCTCACTCCCACACATTGAAGAATTCACACGGAAATTTCGTCGCTGTGAAATACGAGTACTATGTGTCCTAAGACATTTCCTTCTAAATCGAGTAACGTTTCTATGGAAACGACAGGATTTTCTTTTGGGATACGACAATCACATTTCCGATCCACTAATCCTTCTTTACTGCATCCCTCACTCCCACACATTGAAGAATTCACATGGAAATTCCGTCGCTGTGAAATACGAGTACTATGTGTTCTAAGACATTTCCTTCTAAATCGAGAAACGTTTCCATGGAAACGACAGGATTTTCTTTTGGGATACGACAATCACATTTCCGATCCACTAATCCTTCTTTACTGCATCCCTCACTCCCACACATTGAAGAATTCACACGGAAATTGCGTCGCTGTGAAATACGAGTACTATGTGTTCTAAGACATTTCCTTCTAAATCGAGTAACGTTTCTATGGAAACGACAGGATTTTCTTTTGGGATACGACAATCACATTTACGATCCACTAATCCTTCTTTACTGCATCCCTCACTCCCACACACTGAAGAATTCACACGGAAATTGCGTCGCTGTGAAATACGAGTACTATGTGTTCTAAGACATTTCCTTCTAAATCGAGTAACGTTTCTATGGAAACGACAGGATTTTCTTTTGGGATACGACAATCACATTTCCGATCCACTAATCCTTCTTTACTGCATCCCTCACTCCCACACATTGAAGAATTCACACGGAAATTGCGTCGCTGTGAAATACGAGTACTATGTGTTCTAAGACATTACCTTCTAAATCGAGTAACGTTTCTATGGAAACGACAGGATGTTCTTTTGGGATACGACAATCACATTTCCGATCCACTAATCCTTCTTTACTGCATCCCTCACTCCCACACATTGAAGAATTCACACGGAAATTGCGTCGCTGTGAAATACGAGTACTATGTGTTCTAAGACATTTCCTTCTAAATCGAGTAACGTTTCTATGGAAACGACAGGATTTTCTTTTGGGATACGACAATCACATTTCCGATCCACTAATCCATCTTTTCTGCATCCCTCACTCCCACACATTGAAGAATTCACACAGAAATTGCGTCGCTGTGAAATACGAGTACTATGTGTTCTAAGACATTTCCTTCTAAATCGAGTAACGTTTCTATGGAAACGACAGGATTTTCTTTTGGGATACGACAATCACATTTACGATCCACTAATCCTTCTTTACTGCATCCCTCACTCCCACACACTGAAGAATTCACACGGAAATTGCGTCGCTGTGAAATACGAGTACTATGTGTTCTAAGACATTTCCTTCTAAATCGAGTAACGTTTCTATGGAAACGACAGGATTTTCTTTTGGGATACGACAATCACATTTCCGATCCACTAATCCTTCTTTACTGCATCCCTCACTCCCACACAATTAAGAATTCACACGGAAATTGCGTCGCTGTGAAATACGAGTACTATGTGTTCTAAGGCATTACCTTCTAAATCGAGTAACGTTTCTATGGAAACGACAGGATGTTCTTTTGGGATACGACAATCACATTTCCGATCCACTAATCCTTCTTTACTGCATCCCTCACTCCCACACATTGAAGAATTCACACGGAAATTGCGTCGCTGTGAAATACGAGTACTATGTGTTCTAAGACATTTCCTTCTAAATCGAGTAACGTTTCTATGGAAACGACAGGATTTTCTTTTGGGATACGACAATCACATTTCCGATCCACTAATCCATCTTTTCTGCATCCCTCACTCCCACACATTGAAGAATTCACACAGAAATTGCGTCGCTGTGAAATACGAGTACTATGTGTTCTAAGACATTTCCTTCTAAATCGAGTAACGTTTCTATGGAAACGACAGGATTTTCTTTTGGGATACGACAATCACATTTCCGATCCACTAATCCTTCTTTACTGCATCCCTCACTCCCACACAATGAAGAATTCGCACGGAAATTGCGTCGCTGTGAAATACGAGTACTATGTGTTCTAAGACATTTCCTTCTAAATCGAGTAACGTTTCTATGGAAACGACAGGATTTTCTTTTGGGATACGACAATCTCATTTCCGATCCACTAATCCTTCTTTACTGCATCCCTCACTCCCACACATTGAAGAATTCACACGGAAATTGCGTCGCTGTGAAATACGAGTACTACGTGTTCTAAGACATTTCCTTCTAAATCGAGAAACGTTTCTATGGAAACGACAGGATTTTCTTTTGGGATACGACAATCACATTTCCGATCCACTAATCCTTCTTTACTGCATCCCTCACTCCCACACATTGAAGAATTCACACGGAAATTGCGTCGCTGTGAAATACGAGTACTATGTGTTCTATGACATTTCCTTCTAAATCGAGTAACGTTTCTATGGAAACGACAGGATTTTCTTTTGGGATACGACAATCACATTTCCGATCCACTAATCCTTCTTTTATGCATCCCTCACTCCCACACATTGAAGAATTCACACGGAAATTGCGTCGCTGTGAAATACGAGTACTATGTGTTCTAAGACATTTCCTTCTAAATCGAGTAACGTTTCTATGGAAACGACAGGATTTTCTTTTGGGATACGACAATCACATTTCCGATCCACTAATCCTTCTTTACTGCATCCCTCACTCCCACACATTGAAGAATTCACACGGAAATTGCGTCGCTGTGAAATACGAGTACTATGTGTTCTAAGACATTTCCTTCTAAATCGAGTAACGTTTCTATGGAAACGACAGGATTTTCTTTTGGGATACGACAATCACATTTACGATCCACTAATCCTTCTTTACTGCATCCCTCACTCCCACACACTGAAGAATTCACACGGAAATTGCGTCGCTGTGAAATACGAGTACTATGTGTTCTAAGACATTTCCTTCTAAATCGAGTAACGTTTCTATGGAAACGACAGGATTTTCTTTTGGGATACGACAATCACATTTCCGATCCACTAATCCTTCTTTACTGCATCCCTCACTCCCACACATTGAAGAATTCACACGGAAATTGCGTCGCTGTGAAATACGAGTACTATGTGTTCTAAGACATTACCTTCTAAATCGAGTAACGTTTCTATGGAAACGACAGGATTTTCTTTTGGGATACGACAATCACATTTCCGATCCACTAATCCTTCTTTACTGCATCCCTCACTCCCACACATTGAAGAATTCACACGGAAATTGCGTCGCTGTGAAATACGAGTACTATGTGTTCTAAGACATTTCCTTCTAAATCGAGTAACGTTTCTATGGAAACGACAGGATTTTCTTTTGGGATACGACAATCACATTTCCGATCCACTAATCCTTCTTTTCTGCATCCCTCACTCCAACACATTGAAGAATTCACACAGAAATTGCGTCGCTGTGAAATACGAGTACTATGTGTTCTCAGACATTTCCTTCTAAATCGAGTAACGTTTCTATGGAAACGACAGGATTTTCTTTTGGGATACGACAATCACATTTCCGATCCACTAAACCTTCTTTACTGCATCCCTCACTCCCACACATTGAAGAATTCACACGGAATATGCGTCGCTGTGAAATACGAGTACTATGTGTCCTAAGACATTTCCTTCTAAATCGAGTAACGTTTCTATGGAAACGACAGGATTCTCTTTTGGGATACGACAATCACATTTCCGATCCACTAATCCTTCTTTACTGCATCCCTCACTCCCACACATTGAAGAATTCACATGGAAATTCCGTCGCTGTGAAATACGAGTACTATGTGTTCTAAGACATTTCCTTCTAAATCGAGAAACGTTTCTATGGATACGACAGGATTTTCTTTTGGGATACGACAATCACATTTCCGATCCACTAATCCTTCTTTACTGCATCCCTCACTCCCACACATTGAAGAATTCACACGGAAATTGCGTCGCTGTGAAATACGAGTACTATGTGTTCTAAGACATTTCCTTCTAAATCGAGTAACGTTTCTATGGAAACGACAGGATTTTCTTTTGGGATACGACAATCACATTTCCGATCCACTAATCCTTCTTTTCTGCATCCCTCACTCCCACACATTGAAGAATTCACACGGAAATTGCGTCGCTGTGAAACACGAGTACTATGTGTTCTAAGACATTTCCTTCTAAATCGAGTAACGTTTCTATGGAAACGACAGGTTTTTCTTTTGGGATACGACAATCACATTTCCGATCCACTAATCCTTCTTTACTGCATCCCTCACTCCCACACATTGAAGAATTCACACGGAAATTGCGTCGCTGTGTAATACGAGTACTATGTGTCCTAAGACATTTCCTTCTAAATCGAGTAACGTTTCTATGGAGACGACAGGATTTTCTTTTGGGATACGACAATCACATTTACGATCCACTAATCCTTCTTTACTGCATCCCTCACTCCCACATATTGAAGAATTCACATGGAAATTCCGTCGCTGTGAACTACGAGTACTATGTGTTCTAAGACATTTCCTTCTAAATCGAGTAACGTTTCTATGGAAACGACAGGATTTTCTTTTGGGATACGACAATCTCATTTCCGATCCACTAATCCTTTTTTACTGCATCCCTCACTCCCAAACATTGACGAATTCACACGGAAATTCCGTCGCCGTGAAATACGGGTACTATGTGTTCTAAGACATTTCCTTCTAAATCGAGTAACGTTTCTATGGAAACGACAGGATTTTCTTTTGGGATACGACAATCACATTTACGATCCACTAATCCTTCTTTACTGCATCCCTCACTCCCACACATTGAAGAATTCACACGGAAATTGCGTCGCTGTGAAATACGAGTACTATGTGTTCTAAGACATTTCCTTCTAAATCGAGTAACGTTTCTATGGAAACGACAGGATTTTCTTTTGGGATACGACAATCACATTTCCGATCCACTAATCCTTCTTTACTGCATCCCTCACTCCTACACATTGAAGAATTCACACGGAAATTGCGTCGCTGTGAAATACGAGTACTATGTGTTCTAAGACATTTCCTTCTAAATCGAGTAACGTTTCTATGGAAACGACAGGATTTTCTTTTGGGATACGACAATCACATTTCCGATCCACTAATCCTTCTTTACTGCATCCCTCACTCCCACACATTGAAGAATTTACACGGAAATTGCGTCGCTGTGAAATCCGAGTACTATGTGTTCTAAGACGTTTCCTTCTACATCGAGAAACGTTTCTATGGAAACGACAGGATTTTCTTTTGTGATACGACAATCTCATTTCCGATCCACTAATCCTTCTTTACTGCATCCCTCACTCCCAAACATTGAAGAATTCACACGGAAATTGCGTCGCTGTGAAATACGAGTACTATGTGTTCTAAGACATTTCCTTCTAAATCGAGTAACGTTTCTATGGAAACGACAGGATTTTCTTTTGGGATACGACAATCTCATTTCCGATCCACTAATCCTTCTTTACTGCATCCCTCACTCCCACACATTGAAGAATTCACACGGAAATTGCGTCGCTGTGAAATACGAGTACTATGTGTTCTAAGACATTTCCTTCTAAATCGAGTAACGTTTCTATGGAAACGACAGGATTTTCTTTTGGGATACGACAACCACATTTCCGATCCACTAATCCTTCTTTACTGCATCCCTCACTCCCAAACATTGACGAATTCACACGGAAATTCCGTCGCTATGAAATACGAGTACTATGTGTTCTAAGACATTTCCTTCTAAATCGAGTAACGTTTCAATGGAAACGACAGGATTTTCTTTTGGGATACGACAATCACATTTCCGATCCACTAATCCTTCTTTACTGCATCCCTCACTCCCACACATTGAAGAACTCACGCGGAAATTGCGTCGCTGTGAAATACGAGTACTATGTGTTCTAAGACATTTCCTTCTAAATCGAGTAACGTTTCTATGGAAACGACAGGATGTTCTTTTGGGATACGACAATCACATTTACGATCCACTATGCCTTCTTTACTGAATCCCTCACTCCCACACATTGAAGAATTCACACGGAAATTGCGTCGCTGTGATATACGAGTACTATGTGTTCTAAGACATTTCCTTCTAAATCGAGTAACGTTTCTATGGAAACGACAGGATTTTCTTTTGGGATACGACAGTCACATTTCCGATCCACTAATCCTTCTTTACTGCATCCCTCACTCCCACACATTGAAGAATTCACACGGAAATTGCGTGGCTGTGAAATCCGAGTACTATGTGTTCTAAGACATTTCCTTCTAAATCGAGAAACGTTTCTATGGAAACGACAGGATTTTCTTTTGGGATACGACAATCTCATTTCCGATCCACTAATCCTTCTTTACTGCATCCCTCACTCCCAAACATTGACGAAATCACACGGAAATTGCGTCGCTGTGAAATACGAGTACTATGTGTTCTAAGACATTTCCTTCTAAATCGAGTAACGTTTCTATGGAAACGACAGGATTTTCTTTTGGGATACGACAATCTCATTTCCGATCCACTAATCCTTCTTTACTGCATCCCTCACTCCCACACATTGTAGAATTCTCACGGAAATTGCGTCGCTGTGAAATACGAGTACTATGTGTTCTAAGACATTTCCTTCTAAATCGATTAACGTTTCTATGGAAACGACAGGATTTTCTTTTGGGATACGACAATCACATTTCCGATCCACTAATCCTCTTTTACTGCATCCCTCACTCCCACACATTGAAGAATTCACACGGAAATTGCGTCGCTGTAAAATACGAGTACTATGTGTTCTAAGACATTTCCTTCTAAATCGAGTAACGTTTCTATGGAAACGACAGGATGTTCTTTTGGGATACGACAATCACATTTACGATCCACTATGCCTTCTTTACTGAATCCCTCACTCCCACACATTGAAGAATTCACACGGAAATTGCGTCGCTGTGATATACTAGTACTATGTGTTCTAAGACATTTCCTTCTAAATCGAGTAACGTTTCTATGGAAACGACAGGATTTTCTTTTGGGATACGACAATCACATTTCCGATCCACTAATCCTTCTTTACTGCATCCCTCACTCCCACACATTGAAGAATTCACACGGAAATTGCGTGGCTGTGAAATCCGAGTACTATGTGTTCTAAGACATTTCCTTCTAAATCGAGAAACGTTTCTATGGAAACGACAGGATTTTCTTTTGGGATACGACAATCTCATTTCCGATCCACTAATCCTTCTTTACTGCATCCCTCACTCCCACACATTGAAGAATTCACACGGAAATTGCGTGGCTGTGAAATCCGAGTACTATGTGTTCTAAGACATTTCCTTCTAAATCGAGAAACGTTTCTATGGAAACGACAGGATTTTCTTTTGGGATACGACAATCACATTTCCGATCCACTAATCCTTCTTTACTGCATCCCTCACTCCCAAACATTGACGAATTCACACGGAAATTGCGTCGCTGTGAAATACGAGTACTATGTGTTCTAAGACATTTCCTTCTAAATCGAGTAACGTTTCTATGGAAACGACAGGATTTTCTTTTGGGATACGACAATCTCATTTCCGATCCACTAATCCTTCTTTACTGCATCCCTCACTCCCACACATTGTAGAATTCTCACGGAAATTGCGTCGCTGTGAAATACGAGTACTATGTGTTCTAAGACATTTCCTTCTAAATCGATTAACGTTTCTATGGAAACGACAGGATTTTCTTTTGGGATACGACAATCACATTTCCGATCCACTAATCCTCTTTTACTGCATCCCTCACTCCCACACATTGAAGAATTCACACGGAAATTGCGTCGCTGTAAAATACGAGTACTATGTGTTCTAAGACATTTCCTTCTAAATCGAGTAACGTTTCTATGGAAACGACAGGATTTTCTTTTGGGGTACGAAAATCACATTTCCGATCCACTAATCCATCTTTACTGCATCCCTCACTAACACACATTGAAGAATTCACACGGAAATTGCGTCGCTGTGAAATACGAGTACTATGTGTTCTAAGACATTTCCTTCTAAATCGAGTAACGTTTCTATGGAAACGACAGGATTTTCTTTTGGGATACGACAATCTCATTTCCGATCCACTAATCCTTCTTTACTGCATCCCTCACTCCCACACATTGAAGAATTCACACGGAAATTGCGTCGCTGTGAAATACGAGTACTACGTGTTCTAAGACATTTCCTTCTAAATCGAGAAACGTTTCTATGGAAACGACAGCATTTTCTTTTGGGATACGACAATCACATTTCCGATCCACTAATCCTTCTTTACTGCATCCCTCACTCCCACACATTGAAGAATTCACACGGAAATTGCGTCGCTGTGAAATACGAGTACTATGTGTTCTAAGACATTTCCTTCTAAATCGAGTAACGTTTCTATGGAAACGACAGGATTTTCTTTTGGGATACGACAATCACATTTCCGATCCACTAATCCTTCTTTACTGGATCCCTCACTCCCACACATTGAAGAATTCACACGGAAATTGCGTCGCTGTGAAATACGAGTACTATGTGTTCTAAGACATTTCCTTCTAAATCGAGTAACGTTTCTATGGAAACGACAGGATTTTCTTTTGGGATACGACAATCACATTTCCGATCCACTAATCCTTCTTTACTGCATCCCTCACTCCCACACATTGAAGAATTCACACGGAAATTGCGTCGCTGTGAAATACGAGTACTATGTGTCCTAAGACATTTCCTTCTAAATCGAGTAACATTTCTATGGAAACGACAGGATTTTCTTTTGGGATACGACAATCACATTTCCGATCCACTAATCCTTCTTTACTGCATCCCTCACTCTCACACATTGAAGAATTCACATGAAAATTCCGTCGCTGTGAAATACGAGTACTATGTGTTCTAAGACATTTCCTTCTAAATCGAGTAACGTTGCTATGGATACGACAGGATTTTCTGTTGGGATACGACAATCTCATTTCCGATCCACTAATCCTTTTTTACTGCATCCCTCACTCCCAAACATTGACGAATTCACACGGAAATACCGTCGCTGTGAAATACGAGTACTATGTGTTCTAAGACATTTCCTTCTAAATCGAGTAACGTTTCTATGGAAACGACAGGATTTTCTTTTGGGATACGACAATCGCATTTACGATCCACTAATCCTTCTTTACTGCATCCCTCACTCCCACACATTGAAGAATTCACACGGAAATTGCGTCGCTGTGAAATACGAGTACTATGTGTTCTAAGACATTTCCTTCTAAATCGAGTAACGTTTCTATGGAAACGACAGGATTTTCTTTTGGGATACGACAATCACATTTCCGATCCACTAATCCTTCTTTACTGCATCCCTCACTCCCACACATTGAAGAATTCACACGGAAATTGCGTCGCTGTGAAATACGAGTACTATGTGTTCTAAGACATTTCCTTCTAAATCGAGTAACGTTTCTATGGAAACGACAGGATTTTCTTTTGGGATACGACAATCACATTTCCGATCCACTAATCCTTCTTTACTGCATCCCTCACTCCCACACATTGAAGAATTCACACGGAAATTGCGTCGCTGTGAAATCCGAGTACTATGTGTTCTAAGACATTTCCTTCTAAATCGAGAAACGTTTCTATGGAAACGACAGGTATTTCTTTTGGGATACGACAATCTCATTTCCGATCCACTAATCCTTCTTTACTGCATCCCTCACTCCCAAACATTGACTAATTCACACGGAAATTGCGTCGCTGTGCAATACGAGTACTATGTGTTCTAAGACATTTCCTTCTAAATCGAGTAACGTTTCTATGGAAACGACAGGATTTTCTTTTGGGATACGACAACCACATTTCCGATCCACTAATCCTTCTTTACTGCATCCCTCACTCCCAAACATTGACGAATTCACACGGAAATTCCGTCGCTATGAAATACGAGTACTATGTGTTCTAAGACATTTCCTTCTAAATCGAGTAACGTTTCAATGGAAACGACAGGATTTTCTTTTGGGATACGACAATCACATTTCCGATCCACTAATCCTTCTTTACTGCATCCCTCACTCCCACACATTGAAGAACTCACGCGGAAATTGCGTCGCTGTGAAATACGAGTACTATGTGTTCTAAGACATTTCCTTCTAAATCGAGTAACGTTTCTATGGAAACGACAGGATGTTCTTTTGGGATACGACAATCACATTTACGATCCACTATGCCTTCTTTACTGAATCCCTCACTCCCACACATTGAAGAATTCACACGGAAATTGCGTCGCTGTGATATACGAGTACTATGTGTTCTAAGACATTTCCTTCTAAATCGAGTAACGTTTCTATGGAAACGACAGGATTTTCTTTTGGGATACGACAGTCACATTTCCGATCCACTAATCCTTCTTTACTGCATCCCTCACTCCCACACATTGAAGAATTCACACGGAAATTGCGTGGCTGTGAAATCCGAGTACTATGTGTTCTAAGACATTTCCTTCTAAATCGAGAAACGTTTCTATGGAAACGACAGGATTTTCTTTTGGGATACGACAATCTCATTTCCGATCCACTAATCCTTCTTTACTGCATCCCTCACTCCCAAACATTGACGAAATCACACGGAAATTGCGTCGCTGTGAAATACGAGTACTATGTGTTCTAAGACATTTCCTTCTAAATCGAGTAACGTTTCTATGGAAACGACAGGATTTTCTTTTGGGATACGACAATCTCATTTCCGATCCACTAATCCTTCTTTACTGCATCCCTCACTCCCACACATTGTAGAATTCTCACGGAAATTGCGTCGCTGTGAAATACGAGTACTATGTGTTCTAAGACATTTCCTTCTAAATCGATTAACGTTTCTATGGAAACGACAGGATTTTCTTTTGGGATACGACAATCACATTTCCGATCCACTAATCCTCTTTTACTGCATCCCTCACTCCCACACATTGAAGAATTCACACGGAAATTGCGTCGCTGTAAAATACGAGTACTATGTGTTCTAAGACATTTCCTTCTAAATCGAGTAACGTTTCTATGGAAACGACAGGATGTTCTTTTGGGATACGACAATCACATTTACGATCCACTATGCCTTCTTTACTGAATCCCTCACTCCCACACATTGAAGAATTCACACGGAAATTGCGTCGCTGTGATATACTAGTACTATGTGTTCTAAGACATTTCCTTCTAAATCGAGTAACGTTTCTATGGAAACGACAGGATTTTCTTTTGGGATACGACAATCACATTTCCGATCCACTAATCCTTCTTTACTGCATCCCTCACTCCCACACATTGAAGAATTCACACGGAAATTGCGTGGCTGTGAAATCCGAGTACTATGTGTTCTAAGACATTTCCTTCTAAATCGAGAAACGTTTCTATGGAAACGACAGGATTTTCTTTTGGGATACGACAATCTCATTTCCGATCCACTAATCCTTCTTTACTGCATCCCTCACTCCCACACATTGAAGAATTCACACGGAAATTGCGTGGCTGTGAAATCCGAGTACTATGTGTTCTAAGACATTTCCTTCTAAATCGAGAAACGTTTCTATGGAAACGACAGGATTTTCTTTTGGGATACGACAATCACATTTCCGATCCACTAATCCTTCTTTACTGCATCCCTCACTCCCAAACATTGACGAATTCACACGGAAATTGCGTCGCTGTGAAATACGAGTACTATGTGTTCTAAGACATTTCCTTCTAAATCGAGTAACGTTTCTATGGAAACGACAGGATTTTCTTTTGGGATACGACAATCTCATTTCCGATCCACTAATCCTTCTTTACTGCATCCCTCACTCCCACACATTGTAGAATTCTCACGGAAATTGCGTCGCTGTGAAATACGAGTACTATGTGTTCTAAGACATTTCCTTCTAAATCGATTAACGTTTCTATGGAAACGACAGGATTTTCTTTTGGGATACGACAATCACATTTCCGATCCACTAATCCTCTTTTACTGCATCCCTCACTCCCACACATTGAAGAATTCACACGGAAATTGCGTCGCTGTAAAATACGAGTACTATGTGTTCTAAGACATTTCCTTCTAAATCGAGTAACGTTTCTATGGAAACGACAGGATTTTCTTTTGGGGTACGAAAATCACATTTCCGATCCACTAATCCATCTTTACTGCATCCCTCACTAACACACATTGAAGAATTCACACGGAAATTGCGTCGCTGTGAAATACGAGTACTATGTGTTCTAAGACATTTCCTTCTAAATCGAGTAACGTTTCTATGGAAACGACAGGATTTTCTTTTGGGATACGACAATCTCATTTCCGATCCACTAATCCTTCTTTACTGCATCCCTCACTCCCACACATTGAAGAATTCACACGGAAATTGCGTCGCTGTGAAATACGAGTACTACGTGTTCTAAGACATTTCCTTCTAAATCGAGAAACGTTTCTATGGAAACGACAGCATTTTCTTTTGGGATACGACAATCACATTTCCGATCCACTAATCCTTCTTTACTGCATCCCTCACTCCCACACATTGAAGAATTCACACGGAAATTGCGTCGCTGTGAAATACGAGTACTATGTGTTCTAAGACATTTCCTTCTAAATCGAGTAACGTTTCTATGGAAACGACAGGATTTTCTTTTGGGATACGACAATCACATTTCCGATCCACTAATCCTTCTTTACTGGATCCCTCACTCCCACACATTGAAGAATTCACACGGAAATTGCGTCGCTGTGAAATACGAGTACTATGTGTTCTAAGACATTTCCTTCTAAATCGAGTAACGTTTCTATGGAAACGACAGGATTTTCTTTTGGGATACGACAATCACATTTCCGATCCACTAATCCTTCTTTACTGCATCCCTCACTCCCACACATTGAAGAATTCACACGGAAATTGCGTCGCTGTGAAATACGAGTACTATGTGTCCTAAGACATTTCCTTCTAAATCGAGTAACATTTCTATGGAAACGACAGGATTTTCTTTTGGGATACGACAATCACATTTCCGATCCACTAATCCTTCTTTACTGCATCCCTCACTCTCACACATTGAAGAATTCACATGAAAATTCCGTCGCTGTGAAATACGAGTACTATGTGTTCTAAGACATTTCCTTCTAAATCGAGTAACGTTGCTATGGATACGACAGGATTTTCTGTTGGGATACGACAATCTCATTTCCGATCCACTAATCCTTTTTTACTGCATCCCTCACTCCCAAACATTGACGAATTCACACGGAAATACCGTCGCTGTGAAATACGAGTACTATGTGTTCTAAGACATTTCCTTCTAAATCGAGTAACGTTTCTATGGAAACGACAGGATTTTCTTTTGGGATACGACAATCGCATTTACGATCCACTAATCCTTCTTTACTGCATCCCTCACTCCCACACATTGAAGAATTCACACGGAAATTGCGTCGCTGTGAAATACGAGTACTATGTGTTCTAAGACATTTCCTTCTAAATCGAGTAACGTTTCTATGGAAACGACAGGATTTTCTTTTGGGATACGACAATCACATTTCCGATCCACTAATCCTTCTTTACTGCATCCCTCACTCCCACACATTGAAGAATTCACACGGAAATTGCGTCGCTGTGAAATACGAGTACTATGTGTTCTAAGACATTTCCTTCTAAATCGAGTAACGTTTCTATGGAAACGACAGGATTTTCTTTTGGGATACGACAATCACATTTCCGATCCACTAATCCTTCTTTACTGCATCCCTCACTCCCACACATTGAAGAATTCACACGGAAATTGCGTCGCTGTGAAATCCGAGTACTATGTGTTCTAAGACATTTCCTTCTAAATCGAGAAACGTTTCTACGGAAACGACAGGTATTTCTTTTGGGATACGACAATCTCATTTCCGATCCACTAATCCTTCTTTACTGCATCCCTCACTCCCAAACATTGACTAATTCACACGGAAATTGCGTCGCTGTGCAATACGAGTACTATGTGTTCTAAGACATTTCCTTCTAAATCGAGTAACGTTTCTATGGAAACGACAGGATTTTCCTTTGGGATACGACAATCTCATTTCCGATCCACTAATCCCTCTTTACTGCATCCCTCACTCCCACACATTGAAGAATTCACACGGAAATTGCGTCGCTGTGAAATACGAGTACTATGTGTTGTAAGACATTTCCTTCTGAATCGAGTAACGTTTCTATGGAAACGACAGGATTTTCTTTTGGGATACGACAATCACATTTCCGATCCACTAATCCTTCTTTACTGCATCCCTCACTCCCACACATTGAAGAATTCAAATGGAAATTCCGTCGCTGTGAAATACGAGTACTATATGTTCTAAGACATTTCCTTCTAAATCGAGTAACGTTTCTATGGAAACGACAGGATTTTCTTTTGGGATACGACAATCACATTTCCGATCCACTAATCCTTCTTTACTGCATCCCTCACTCCCACACATTGAAGAATTCACACGGACATTGCGTCGCTGTGAAATCCGAGTACTATGTGTTCTAAGACATTTCCTTCTAAATCGAGAAACGTTTCTATGGAAACGACAGGATTTTCTTTTGGGATACGACAATCTCATTTCCGATCCACTAATCCTTCTTTACTGCATCCCTCACTCCCAAACATTGACTAATTCACACGGAAATTGCGTCGCTGTGAAATACGAGTACTATGTGTTCTAAGACATTTCCTTCTAAATCGAGTAACGTTTCTATGGAAACGACAGGATTTTCTTTTGGGATACGACATACTCATTTCCGATCCACTAATCCTTCTTTACTGCATCCCTCACTCCCACACTTTGAAGAATTCACACGGAAATTGCGTCGCTGTGAAATACGAGTACTATGTGTTCTAAGACATTTCCTTCTAAATCGAGTAACGTTTCTATGGAAACGACAGGATTTTCTTTTGGGATACGACAATCGCACTTACGATCCACTAATCCTTCTTTACTGCATCCCTCACTCCCACACATTGAAGAATTCACACGGAAATTGCGTCGCTGTGAAATACGAGTACTATGAGTTCTAAGACATTTCCTTCTAAATCGAGTAACGTTTCTATGGAAACGACAGGATTTTCTTTTGGGATACGACAATCACATTTCCGATCCACTAATCCTTCTTTACTGCATCCCTCACTCCCACACATTGAAGAATTCACACGGAAATTGCGTCGCTGTGAAATACGAGTACTATGTGTTCTAAGACATTTCCTTCTAAATCGAGTAACGTTTCTATGGAAACGACAGGATTTTCTTTTGGGATACGACAATCACATTTCCGATCCACTAATCCTTCTTTACTGCATCCCTCACTCCCACACATTGAAGAATTCACACGGAAATTGCGTCGCTGTGAAATCCGAGTACTATGTGTTCTAAGACATTTCCTTCTAAATCGAGAAACGTTTCTATGGAAACGACAGGTAATTCTTTTGGGATACGACAATCTCATTTCCGATCCACTAATCCTTCTTTACTGCATCCCTCACTCCCAAACATTGACTAATTCACACGGAAATTGCGTCGCTGTGCAATACGAGTACTATGTGTTCTAAGACATTTCCTTCTAAATCGAGTAACATTTCTATGGAAACGACAGGATTTTCCTTTGGGATACGACAATCTCATTTCCGATCCACTAATCCCTCTTTACTGCATCCCTCACTCCCACACATTGAAGAATTCACACGGAAATTGCGTCGCTGTGAAATACGAGTACTATGTGTTGTAAGACATTTCCTTCTGAATCGAGTAACGTTTCTATGGAAACGACAGGATTTTCTTTTGGGATACGACAATCACATTTCCGATCCACTAATCCTTCTTTACTGCATCCCTCACTCCCACACATTGAAGAATTCACATGGAAATTCCGTCGCTGTGAAATACGAGTACTATATGTTCTAAGACATTTCCTTCTAAATCGAGTAACGTTTCTATGGAAACGACAGGATTTTCTTTTGGGATACGACAATCACATTTCCGATCCACTAATCCTTCTTTACTGCATCCCTCACTCCCACACATTGAAGAATACACACAGACATTGCGTCGCTGTGAAATCCGAGTACTATGTGTTCTAAGACATTTCCTTCTAAATCGAGAAACGTTTCTATGGAAACGACAGGATTTTCTTTTGGGATACGACAATCTCATTTCCGATCCACTAATCCTTCTTTACTGCATCCCTCACTCCCAAACATTGACTAATTCACACGGAAATTGCGTCGCTGTGAAATACGAGTACTATGTGTTCTAAGACATTTCCTTCTAAATCGAGTAACGTTTCTATGGAAACGACAGGATTTTCTTTTGGGATACGACATACTCATTTCCGATCCACTAATCCTTCTTTACTGCATCCCTCACTCCCACACTTTGAAGAATTCACACGGAAATTGCGTCGCTGTGAAATACGAGTACTATGTGTTCTAAGACATTTCCTTCTAAATCGAGTAACGTTTCTATGGAAACGACAGGATTTTCTTTTGGGATACGACAATCACATTTCCGATCCACTAATCCTTCTTTACTGCATCCCTCACTCCCAAACATTGACGAATTCACACGGAAATTCCGTCGCTATGAAATACGAGTACTATGTGTTCTAAGACATTTCCTTCTAAATCGAGTAACGTTTCTATGGAAAAGACAGGATTTTCTTTTGGGATACGACAATCTCATTTCCGATCCACTAATCCTTCTTTACTGCATCCCTCACTCCCACACATTGAAGAATTCACACGGAAATTGCATCGCTGTGAAATACGAGTACTATATGTTCTAAGACATTTCCTTCTAAATCGAGTAACGTTTCTATGGAAACGACAGGATTTTCTT
Organism: Schistocerca americana; assembly: GCF_021461395.2. Lineage (NCBI taxonomy): Eukaryota > Metazoa > Arthropoda > Insecta > Orthoptera > Acrididae > Schistocerca > Schistocerca americana. The sequence goes on along the minus strand of NC_060123.1, from coordinate 6,981,527 downwards.
TTGGGATACGACAATCACATTTCCGATCCACTAATCCTTCTTTACTGCATCCCTCACTCCCAAACATTGACGAATTCACACGGAAATTCCGTCGCTATGAAATACGAGTACTATGTGTTCTAAGACATTTCCTTCTAAATCGAGTAACGTTTCTATGGAAACGACAGGATTTTCTTTTGGGATACGACAATCACATTTCCGATCAACTAATCCTTCTTTACTGCATCCCTCACTCCCACACATTGAAGAATTCACACGGAAATTGCGTCAATGTGAAATACGAGTACTATGTGTTCTAAGACATTTCCTTCTAAATCGAGTAACGTTTCTATGGAAACGACAGGATTTTCTTTTGGGATACGACAATCACATTTACGATCCACTAATCCTTCTTTACTGCATCCCTCACTCCCACACATTGAAGAATTCACACGGAAATTGCGTCGCTGTGAAATACGAGAACTATGTGTGCTAAGACATTTCCTTCTAAATCGAGTAACGTTTCTATGGAAACGACAGGATTTTCTTTTGGGATACGACAATCACATTTCCGATCCACTAATCCTTCTTTACTGCATCCCTCACTCCCACACATTGAAGAATTCACACGGAAATGGCGTCGCTGTGAAATACGAGTACTATGTGTGCTAAGACATTTCCTTCTAAATCGAGTAACGTTTCTATGGAAACGACAGGATTTTCTTTTGGGATACGACAATCTCATTTCCGATCCACTAATCCTTCTTTACTGCATCCCTCACTCCCACACATTGTAGAATTCTCACGGAAATTGCGTCGCTGTGAAATACGAGTACTATGTGTTCTAAGACATTTCCTTCTAAATCGATTAACGTTTCTATGGAAACGACAAGATTTTCTCTTGGGATACGACAATCACATTTCCGATCCACTAATCCTCTTTTACTGCATCCCTCACTCCCACACATTGAAGAATTCACACGGAAATTGCTTCGCTGTAAAATACGAGTACTATGTGTTCTAAGACATTTCCTTCTAAATCGAGTAACGTTTCTATGGTAACGACAGGATTTTCTTTTGGGGTACGACAATCACATTTCCGATCCACTAATCCATCGTTACTGCATCCCTCACTCCCACACATTGAAGAATTCACACGGAAATTGCGTCGCTGTGAAATACGAGTACTATGTGTTCTAAGACATTTCCTTCTAAATCGAGTAACGTTTCTATGGAAACGACAGCTTTTTTCTTTTGGGATACGACAATCACATTTCCGATCCACTAATCCTTCTTTACTGCATCCCTCACTCCCACACATTGAAGAATTCCCACGGAAATTGCGTCGCTGTGAAATACGAGTACTATGTGTTCTAAGACATTTCCTTCTAAATCGAGTAACGTTTCTTTGGAAACGACAGGATTTTCTTTTGGGATACGACAATCACATTTCCTATCCACTAATCCTTCTTTACTGCATCCCTCACTCCCACACATTGAAGAATTCGCACGGAAATTGCGTCGCTGTGAAATACGAGTACTATGTGTTCTAAGACATTTCCTTCTAAATCGAGTAACGTTTCTATGGAAACGACAGGATTTTCTTTTGGGATACGACAATCTCATTTCCGATCCACTAATCCTTCTTTACTGCATCCCTCACTCCCACACATTGAAGAATTCACACGGAAATTGCGTCGCTGTGAAATACGAGTACTACGTGTTCTAAGACATTTCCTTCTAAATCGAGAAACGTTTCTATGGAAACGACAGGATTTTCTTTTGGGATACGACAATCACATTTCCGATCCACTAATCCTTCTTTACTGCATCCCTCACTCCCAAACATTGACGAATTCACACGGAAATTCCGTCGCTATGAAATACGAGTACTATGTGTTCTAAGACATTTCCTTCTAAATCGAGTAACGTTTCTATGGAAAAGACAGGATTTTCTTTTGGGATACGACAATCTCATTTCCGATCCACTAATCCTTCTTTACTGCATCCCTCACTCCCACACATTGAAGAATTCACACGGAAAATGCGTCGCTGTGAAATACGAGTACTATGTGTTCTAAGACATTTCCTTCTAAATCGAGTAACGTTTCTATGGAAACGACAGGATTTTCTTTTGGGATACGACAATCACATTTCCGATCCACTAATCCTTCTTTACTGCATCCCTCACTCCCAAACATTGACGAATTCACACGGAAATTCCGTCGCTATGAAATACGAGTACTATGTTTTCTAAGACATTTCCTTCTAAATCGAGTAACGTTTCTATGGAAACGACAGGATTTTCTTTTGGGATACGACAATCACATTTCCGATCCACTAATCCTTCTTTACTGCATCCCTCACTCCCACACATTGAAGAATTCACACGGAAATTGCGTCAATGTGAAATACGAGTACTATGTGTTCTAAGACATTTCCTTCTAAATCGAGTAACGTTTCTATGGAAACGACAGGATTTTCTTTTGGGATACGACAATCACATTTACGATCCACTAATCCTTCATTACTGCATCCCTCACTCCCACACATTGAAGAATTCACACGGAAATTGCGTCGCTGTGAAATACGAGTACTATGTGTTCTAAGACATTTCCTTCTAAATCGAGTAACGTTTCTATGGAAACGACAGGATTTTCTTTTGGGATACGACAATCACATTTCCGATCCACTAATCCTTCTTCACTGCATCCCTCACTCCCACACATTGAAGAATTCACACGGAAATTGCGTCGCTGTGAAATACGAGTACTATGTGTTCTAAGACATTTCCTTCTAAATCGAGTAACGTTTCTATGGAAACGACAGGATTTTCTTTTGGGATACGACAATCTCATTTCCGATCCACTAATCCTTCTTTACTGCATCCCTCACTCCCACACATTGTAGAATTCTCACGGAAATTGCGTCGCTGTGAAATACGAGTACTATGTGTTCTAAGACATTTCCTTCTAAATCGATTAACGTTTCTATGGAAACGACAGGATTTTCTTTTGGGATACGACAATCACATTTCCGATCCACCAATCCTCTTTTACTGCATCCCTCACTCCCACACATTGAAGAATTCACACGGAAATTGCGTCGCTGTAAAATACGAGTACTATGTGTTCTAAGACATTTCCTTCTAAATCGAGTAACGTTTCTATGGAAACGACAGGATTTTCTTTTGGGGTACGACAATCACATTTCCGATCCACTAATTCATCTTTACTGCATCCCTCACTCCCACACATTGAAGAATTCACACGGAAATTGCGTCGCTGTGAAATACGAGTACTATGTGTTCTAAGACATTTCCTTCTAAATCGAGTAACGTTTCTATGGAAACGACAGCTTTTTTCTTTTGGGATACGACAATCACATTTCCGATCCACTAATCCTTCTTTACTGCATCCCTCACTCCCACACATTGAAGAATTCCCACGGAAATTGCGTCGCTGTGAAATACGAGTACTATTTGTTCTAAGACATTTCCTTCTAAATCGAGTAACGTTTCTATGGAAACGACAGGATTTTCTTTTGGGATACGACAATCACATTTCCGATCCACTAATCCTTCTTTACTGCATCCCTCACTCCCACACATTGAAGAATTCGCACGGAAATTGCGTCGCTGTGAAATACGAGTACTATGTGTTCTAAGACATTTCCTTCTAAATCGAGTAACGTTTCTATGGAAACGACAGGATTTTCTTTTGGGATACGACAATCTCATTTCCGATCCACTAATCCTTCTTTACTGCATCCCTCACTCCCACACATTGAAGAATTCACACGGAAATTGCGTCGCAGTGAAATACGAGTACTACGTGTTCTAAGACATTTCCTTCTAAATCGAGAAACGTTTCTATGGAAACGACAGCATTTTCTTTTGGGATACGACAATCACATTTCCGATCCACTAATCCTTCTTTACTGCATCCCTCACTCCCACACATTGAAGAATTCACACGGAAATTGCGTCGCTGTGAAATACGAGTACTATGTGTTCTAAGACATTTCCTTCTAAATCGAGTAACGTTTCTATGGAAACGACAGGATTTTCTTTTGGGATACGACAATCACATTTCCGATCCACTAATCCTTCTTTACTGGATCCCTCACTCCCACACATTGAAGAATTCACACGGAAATTGCGTCGCTGTGAAATACGAGTACTATGTGTTCTAAGACATTTCCTTCTAAATCGAGTAACGTTTCTATGGAAACGACAGGATTTTCTTTTGGGATACGACAATCACATTTCCGATCCACTAATCCTTCTTTACTGCATCCCTCACTCCCACACATTGAAGAATTCACACGGAAAATGCGTCGCTGTGAAATACGAGTACTATGTGTTCTAAGACATTTCCTTCTAAATCGAGTAACGTTTCTATGGAAACGACAGGATTTTCTTTTGGGATACGACAATCACATTTCCGATCCACTAATCCTTCTTTACTGCATCCCTCACTCCCAAACATTGACGAATTCACACGGAAATTCCGTCGCTATGAAATACGAGTACTATGTTTTCTAAGACATTTCCTTCTAAATCGAGTAACGTTTCTATGGAAACGACAGGATTTTCTTTTGGGATACGACAATCACATTTCCGATCCACTAATCCTTCTTTACTGCATCCCTCACTCCCACACATTGAAGAATTCACACGGAAATTGCGTCAATGTGAAATACGAGTACTATGTGTTCTAAGACATTTCCTTCTAAATCGAGTAACGTTTCTATGGAAACGACAGGATTTTCTTTTGGGATACGACAATCACATTTACGATCCACTAATCCTTCATTACTGCATCCCTCACTCCCACACATTGAAGAATTCACACGGAAATTGCGTCGCTGTGAAATACGAGTACTATGTGTTCTAAGACATTTCCTTCTAAATCGAGTAACGTTTCTATGGAAACGACAGGATTTTCTTTTGGGATACGACAATCACATTTCCGATCCACTAATCCTTCTTCACTGCATCCCTCACTCCCACACATTGAAGAATTCACACGGAAATTGCGTCGCTGTGAAATACGAGTACTATGTGTTCTAAGACATTTCCTTCTAAATCGAGTAACGTTTCTATGGAAACGACAGGATTTTCTTTTGGGATACGACAATCTCATTTCCGATCCACTAATCCTTCTTTACTGCATCCCTCACTCCCACACATTGTAGAATTCTCACGGAAATTGCGTCGCTGTGAAATACGAGTACTATGTGTTCTAAGACATTTCCTTCTAAATCGATTAACGTTTCTATGGAAACGACAGGATTTTCTTTTGGGATACGACAATCACATTTCCGATCCACCAATCCTCTTTTACTGCATCCCTCACTCCCACACATTGAAGAATTCACACGGAAATTGCGTCGCTGTAAAATACGAGTACTATGTGTTCTAAGACATTTCCTTCTAAATCGAGTAACGTTTCTATGGAAACGACAGGATTTTCTTTTGGGGTACGACAATCACATTTCCGATCCACTAATTCATCTTTACTGCATCCCTCACTCCCACACATTGAAGAATTCACACGGAAATTGCGTCGCTGTGAAATACGAGTACTATGTGTTCTAAGACATTTCCTTCTAAATCGAGTAACGTTTCTATGGAAACGACAGCTTTTTTCTTTTGGGATACGACAATCACATTTCCGATCCACTAATCCTTCTTTACTGCATCCCTCACTCCCACACATTGAAGAATTCCCACGGAAATTGCGTCGCTGTGAAATACGAGTACTATTTGTTCTAAGACATTTCCTTCTAAATCGAGTAACGTTTCTATGGAAACGACAGGATTTTCTTTTGGGATACGACAATCACATTTCCGATCCACTAATCCTTCTTTACTGCATCCCTCACTCCCACACATTGAAGAATTCGCACGGAAATTGCGTCGCTGTGAAATACGAGTACTATGTGTTCTAAGACATTTCCTTCTAAATCGAGTAACGTTTCTATGGAAACGACAGGATTTTCTTTTGGGATACGACAATCTCATTTCCGATCCACTAATCCTTCTTTACTGCATCCCTCACTCCCACACATTGAAGAATTCACACGGAAATTGCGTCGCAGTGAAATACGAGTACTACGTGTTCTAAGACATTTCCTTCTAAATCGAGAAACGTTTCTATGGAAACGACAGCATTTTCTTTTGGGATACGACAATCACATTTCCGATCCACTAATCCTTCTTTACTGCATCCCTCACTCCCACACATTGAAGAATTCACACGGAAATTGCGTCGCTGTGAAATACGAGTACTATGTGTTCTAAGACATTTCCTTCTAAATCGAGTAACGTTTCTATGGAAACGACAGGATTTTCTTTTGGGATACGACAATCACATTTCCGATCCACTAATCCTTCTTTACTGGATCCCTCACTCCCACACATTGAAGAATTCACACGGAAATTGCGTCGCTGTGAAATACGAGTACTATGTGTTCTAAGACATTTCCTTCTAAATCGAGTAACGTTTCTATGGAAACGACAGGATTTTCTTTTGGGATACGACAATCACATTTCCGATCCACTAATCCTTCTTTACTGCATCCCTCACTCCCACACATTGAAGAATTCACACGGAAATTGCGTCGCTGTGAAATACGAGTACTATGTGTCCTAAGACATTTCCTTCTAAATCGAGTAACGTTTCTATGGAAACGACAGGATTTTCTTTTGGGATACGACAATCACATTTCCGATCCACTAATCCTTCTTTACTGCATCCCTCACTCTCACACATTGAAGAATTCACATGAAAATTCCGTCGCTGTGAAATACGAGTACTATGTGTTCTAAGACATTTCCTTCTAAATCGAGTAACGTTGCTATGGAAACGACAGGATTTTCTGTTGGGATACGACAATCTCATTTCCGATCCACTAATCCTTTTTTACTGCATCCCTCACTCCCAAACATTGACGAATTCACACGGAAATACCGTCGCTGTGAAATACGAGTACTATGTGTTCAAGACATTTGCTTCTAAATCGAGTAACGTTTCTATGGAAACGACAGGATTTTCTTTTGGGATACGACAATCGCATTTACGATCCACTGATCCTTCTTTACTGCATCCCTCACTCCCACACATTGAAGAATTCACACGGAAATTGCGTCGCTGTGAAATACGAGTACTATGTGTTCTAAGACATTTCCTTCTAAATCGAGTAACGTTTCTATGGAAACGACAGGATTTTCTTTTGGGATACGACAATCACATTTCCGATCCACTAATCCTTCTTTACTGCATCCCTCACTCCCACAAATTGAAGAATTCACACGGACATTGCGTCGCTGTGAAATCCGAGTACTATGTGTTCTAAGACATTTCCTTCTAAATCGAGAAACGTTTCTATGGAAACGACAGGATTTTCTTTTGGGATACGACAATCTCATTTCCGATCCACTAATCCTTCTTTACTGCATCCCTCACTCCCAAACATTGACTAATTCACACGGAAATTGCGTCGCTGTGAAATACGAGTACTATGTGTTCTAAGACATTTCCTTCTAAATCGAGTAACGTTTCTATGGAAACGACAGGATTTTCTTTTGGGATACGACATACTCATTTCCGATCCACTAATCCTTCTTTACTGCATCCCTCACTCCCACACTTTGAAGAATTCACACGGAAATTGCGTCGCTGTGAAATACGAGTACTATGTGTCCTAAGACATTTCCTTCTAAATCGATTAACGTTTCTATGGAAACGACAGGATTTTCTTTTGGGATACGACAATCACATTTCCGATCCACTAATCCTTCTTTACTGCATCCCTCACTCCCAAACATTGACGAATTCACACGGAAAGTCCGTCGCTATGAAATACGAGTACTATGTGTTCTAAGACATTTCCTTCTAAATCGAGTAACGTTTCTATGGAAAAGACAGGATTTTCTTTTGGGATACGACAATCTCATTTCCGATCCACTAATCCTTCTTTACTGCATCCCTCACTCCCACACATTGAAGAATTCACACGGAAATTGCGTCGCTGTGAAATACGAGTACTATGTGTTCTAAGACATTTCCTTCTAAATCGAGTAACGTTTCTATGGAAACGACAGGATTTTCTTTTGGGATACGACAATCACATTTCCTATCCACTAATCCTACTTTACTGCATCCATCACTCCCAAACATTGACGAATTCACACGGAAATTCCGTCGCTATGAAATACGAGTACTATGTGTTCCAAGACATTTCCTTCTATATCGAGTAACGTTTCTATGGAAACGACAGGATTTTCTTTTGGGATACGACAATCACATTTCCGATCCACTAATCCTTCTTTACTGCATCCCTCACTCCCACACATTGAAGAATTCACACGGAAATTGCGTCGCTGTGAAATACGAGTACTATGTGTTCTAAGACATTTCCTTCTAAATCGAGTAACGTTTATGTGGAAACGACAGGATTTTCTTTTGGGATACGACAATCACATTTCCGATCCACTAATCCTTGTTTACTGCATCCCTCACTCCCACACATTGAAGAATTCACACGGAAATTGCGTCGCTGTGATATGCGAGTACTATGTGTTCTAAGACATTTCCTTCTAAATCGAGAAACGTTTCTATGGAAACGACAGGATTTTCTTTTGGGATACGACAATCTCATTTCCGATCCACTAATCCTTCTTTACTGCATCCCTCACTCCCAAACATTGACTAATTCACACGGAAATTGCGTCGCTGTGAAATACGAGTACTATGTGTTCTAAGACATTTCCTTCTAAATCGAGTAACGTTTCTATGGAAACGACAGGATTTTCTTTTGGGATACGACAATCTCATTTCCGATCCACTAATCCTTCTTTACTGCATCCCTCACTCCCACACATTGAAGAATTCACACGGAAATTGCGTCGCTGTGAAATACGAGTACTATGTGTTCTAAGACATTTCCTTCTAAATCGAGAAACGTTTCTATGGAAACGACAGGATTTTCTTTTGGGATACGACAATCTCATTTCCGTTCCACTAATCCTTCTTTACTGCATCCCTCACTCCCAAACATTGACTAATTCACACGGATATTGCGTCGCTGTGAAATACGAGTACTATGTGTTCTAAGACATTTCCTTCTAAATCGAGTAACGTTTCTATGGAAACGACAGGATTTTCTTTTGGGATACGACAATCTCATTTCCGATCCACTAATCCTTCTTTACTGCATCCCTCACTCCCAAACATTGAAGAATTCACACGGAAATTGCGTCGCTGTGAAATACGAGTACTATGTGTTCTAAGACATTTCCTTCTAAATCGAGTAACATTTCTATGGAAACGGCAGGATTTTCTTTTGGGACACGACAATCACATTTCCGATCCACTAATCCTTCTTTACTGCATCCCTCACTCCCAAACATTGACGAATTTACACGGAAATTCCGTCGCTATGAAATACGAGTACTATGTGTTCTAAGACATTTCCTTCTAAATCGAGTAACGTTTCTATGGCAACGACAGGATTTTCTTCTGGGATACGACAATCTCATTTCCGATCCATTAATCCATCTTTACTGCATCCCTCACTCCCACACATTGAAGAATTCACACGGAAATTGCGTCGCTGTTAAAAACGAGTACTATGTGTTATAAGACATTTCCTTCTAAATCGAGTAACGTTTCTATGGAAACGACAGGATTTTCTTTTGGGATACGACAATCACATTTCCGATCCACTAATCCTTCTTTACTGCATCCCTCACTCCCAAACATTGACGAATTCACACGGAAATTCCGTCGCTATGAAATACGAGTACTATGTGTTCTAAGACATTCCCTTCTAAATCGAGTAACGTTTCTATGGAAACGACAGGATTTTCTTTTGGGATACGACAATCACATTTCCTATACACTAATCCTTCTTTACTGCATCCCTCACTCCCACACATTGAAGAATTCACACGGAAATTGCGTCGCTGTGAAATACGAGTACTATGTGTTCTAAGACATTTCCTTCTAAATCGAGTAACGTTTCTATGGAAACGACAGGATTTTCTTTTGGGATACGACAATCACATTTCCGATCCACTAATCCTCTTTTACTGCATCCCTCACTCCCACACATTGAAGAATTCACACGGAAATTGCGTCGCTGTAAAATACGAGTACTATGTGTTATAAGACATTTCCTTCTAAATCGAGTAACGTTTCTATGGAAACGACAGGATTTTCTTTTGGGGTACGACAATCACACTTCCGATCCACTAATCCATCTTTACTGCATCCCACACTCCCACACATTGAAGAATTCACACGGAAATTGCGTCGCTGTGAAATACGAGTACTATGTGTTCTAAGACATTTCCTTCTAAATCGAGTAACGTTTCTATGGAAACGACAGCTTTTTTCTTTTGGGATACGACAATCACATTTCCGATCCACTAATCCTTCTTTACTGCATCCCTCACTCCCACACATTGAAGAATTCCCACGGAAATTGCGTCGCTGTGAAATACGAGTACTATGTGTTCTAAGACATTTCCTTCTAAATCGAGTAACGTTTCTATGGAAACGACAGGATTTTCTTTTGGGATACGACAATCACATTTCCGATCCACTAATCCTTCTTTACTGCATCCCTCACTCCCACACATTAAAGAATTCGCACGGAAATTGCGTCGCTGTGAAATACGAGTACTATGTGTTCTAAGACATTTCCTTCTAAATCGAGTAACGTTTCTATGGAAACGACAGGATTTTCTTTTGGGAGACGACAATCGCATTTACGATCCACTAATCCTTCTTTACTGCATCCCTCACTCCCACACATTGAAGAATTCACACGGAAATTGCGTCGCTGTGAAATACGAGTACTATGTGTTCTAAGACATTTCCTTCTAAATCGAGTAACGTTTCTATGGAAACGACAGGATTTTCTTTTGGGATACGACAATCACATTTCCGATCCACTAATCCTTCTTTACTGCATCCCTCACTCCCACACATTGAAGAATTCACACGGAAATTGCGTCGCTGTGAAATACGAGTACTATGTGTTCTAAAACATTTCCTTCTAAATCGAGTAACGTTTCTTTGGAAACGACAGGATTTTCTTTTGGGATACGACAATCACATTTCCGATCCACTAATCCTTCTTTACTGCATCCCTCACTCCCACACATTGAAGAATTCACACGGAAATTGCGTCGCTGTGAAATCCGAGTACTATGTGTTCTAAGACATTTCCTTCTAAATCGAGAAACGTTTCTATGGAAACGACAGGTATTTCTTTTGGGATACGACAATCTCATTTCCGATCCACTAATCCTTCTTTACTGCATCCCTCACACCCAAACATTGACTAATTCACACGGAAATTGCGTCGCTGTGCAATACGAGTACTATGTGTTCTAAGACATTTCCTTCTAAATCGAGTAACGTTTCTATGGAAACGACAGGATTTTCTTTTGGGATACGACAATCTCATTTCCGATCCACTAATCCCTCTTTACTGCATCCCTCACTCCCACACATTGAAGAATTCACACGGATATTGCGTCGCTGTGAAATACGAGTACTATGTGTTCTAAGACATTTCCTTCTAAATCGAGTAACGTTTCTATGGAAACGACAGGATTTTCTTTCGGGATACGACAATCACATTTCCGATCCACTAATCCTTCTTTACTGCATCCCTCACTCCCACACATTGAAGAATTCACATGGAAATTCCGTCGCTGTGAAATACGAGTACTATATGTTCTAAGACATTTCCTTCTAAATCGAGTAACGTTTCTATGGAAACGACAGGATTTTCTTTTGGGATACGACAATCACATTTCCGATCCACTAATCCTTCTTTACTGCATCCCTCACTCCCACACATTGAAGAATTCACACGGACATTGCGTCGCTGTGAAATCCGAGTACTATGTGTTCTAAGACATTTCCTTCTAAATCGAGAAACGTTTCTATGGAAACGACAGGATTTTCTTTTGGGATACGACAATCTCATTTCCGATCCACTAATCCTTCTTTACTGCATCCCTCACTCCCAAACATTGACTAATTCACACGGAAATTGCGTCGCTGTGAAATACGAGTACTATGTGTTCTAAGACAATTCCTTCTAAATCGAGTAACGTTTCTATGGAAACGACAGGATTTTCTTTTGGGATACGACAATCTCATTTCCGATCCACTAATCCTTCTTTACTGCATCCCTCACTCCCACACTTTGAAGAATTCACACGGAAATTGCGTCGCTGTGAAATACGAGTACTATGTGTTCTAAGACATTTCCTTCTAAATCGAGTAACGTTTCTATGGAAACGACAGGATTTTCTTTTGGGATACGACAATCTCATTTCCGATCCACTAATCCTTCTTTACTGCATCCCTCACTCCCACACTTTGAAGAATTCACACGGAAATTGCGTCGCTGTGAAATACGAGTACTATGTGTTCTAAGACATTTCCTTCTAAATCGAGTAACGTTTCTATGGAAACGACAGGATTTTCTTTTGGGATACGACAATCACATTTCCGATCCACTAATCCTTCTTTACTGCATCCCTCACTCCCAAACATTGACGAATTCACACGGAAATTCCGTCGCTATGAAATACGAGTACTATGTGTTCTAAGACATTTCCTTCTAAATCGAGTAACGTTTCTATGGAAAAGACAGGATTTTCTTTTGGGATACGACAATCTCATTTCCGATCCACTAATCCTTCTTTACTGCATCCCTCACTCCCACACATTGAAGAATTCACACGGAAATTGCGTCGCTGTGAAATACGAGTACTATGTGTTCTAAGACATTTCCTTCTAAATCGAGTAACGTTTCTATGGAAACGACAGGATTTTCTTTTGGGATACGACAATCACATTTCCGATCCACCAATCCTTCTTTACTGCATCCCTCACTCCCAAACATTGACGAATTCACACGGAAATTCCGTCGCTATGAAATACGAGTACTATGTGTTCTAAGACATTTCCTTCTAAATCGAGTAACGTTTCTATGGAAACGACAAGATTTTCTTTTGGGATACGACAATCACATTTCCGATCCACTAATCCTTCTTTACTGCATCCCTTACTCCCACACATTGAAGAATTCACACGGAAATTGCATCAATGTGAAATACGAGTACTATGTGTTCTAAGACATTTCCTTCTAAATCGAGAAACGTTTCTATGGGAACGACAGGATTTTCTTTTGGGATACGACAATCACATTTACGATCCACTAATCCTTCTTTACTGCATCCCTCACTCCCACACATTGAAGAATTCACACGGAAATTGCGTCGCTGTGAAATACGAGTACTAAGTGTTCTAAGACATTTCCTTCTAAATCGAGTAACGTTTCTATGGAAACGACAGGATTTTCTTTTGGGATACGACAATCACATTTCCGATCCACTAATCCTTCTTTACTGCATCCCTCACTCCCACACATTGAAGAATTCACACGGAAATTGCGTCGCTGTGAAATACGAGTACTACGTGTTCTAAGACATTTCCTTCTAAATCGAGAAACGTTTCTATGGAAACGACAGGATTTTCTTTTGGGATACGACAATCTCATTTCCGATCCACTAATCCTTCTTTACTGCATCCCTCACTCCCAAACATTGACTAATTCACACGGAAATTGCGTCGCTGTGAAATACGAGTACTATGTGTTCTAAGACATTTCCTTCTAAATCGAGTAACGTTTCTTTGGAAACGACAGGATTTTCTTTTGGGATACGACAATCTCATTTCCGATCCACTAATCCTTCTTTACTGCTTCCCTCACTCCCACACATTGAAGAATTCACACGGAAATTGCGTCGCTGTGAAATACGAGTACTATGTGTTCTAAGACATTTCCTTCTAAATCGAGAAACGTTTCTATGGAAACGACAGGATTTTCTTTTGGGATACGACAATCTCATTTCCGTTCCACTAATCCTTCTTTACTGCATCCCTCACTCCCCAACATTGACTAATTCACACGGATATTGCGTCGCTGTGAAATACGAGTACTATGTGTTCTAAGACATTTCCTTCTAAATCGAGTAACGTTTCTATGGAAACGACAGGATTTTCTTTTGGGATACGACAATCTCATTTCCGATCCACTTATCCTTCTTTACTGCATCCCTCACTCCCAAACATTGAAGAATTCACACGGAAATTGCGTCGCTGTGAAATACGAGTACTATGTGTTCTAAGACATTTCCTTCTAAATCGAGTAACGTTTCTATGGAAACGGCAGGATTTTCTTTTGGGACACGACAATCACATTTCCGATCCACTAATCCTTCTTTACTGCATCCCTCACTCCCAACCATTGACGAATTCACACGGAAATTCCGTCGCTATGAAATACGAGTACTATGTGTTCTAAGACATTTCCTTCTAAATCGAGTAACGTTTCTATGGAAACGACAGGATTTTCTTTTGGGATACGACAATTTTATTTCCGATCCATTAATCCTTCTTTACTGCATCCCTCACTCCCACACATTGAAGAATTCACACGGAAATTGCGTCGCCGTGAAAAACGAGTACTATGTGTTCTAAGACATTTCCTTCTAAATCGAGTAACGTTTCTATGGAAACGACAGGATTTTCTTATGGGATAAGACAATCACATTTACGATCCACTAATCCTTCTTTACTGCATCCCTCACTCCCACACATTGAAGAATTCACACGGAAATTGCGTAGCTGTGAAATACGAGTACTATGTGTTCTAAGACATTTCCTTCTAAATCGAGTAACGTTTCTATGGAAACGACAGGATTTTCTTTTTGGATACGACAATCACATTTACGATCCACTAATCCTTCTTTACTGCATCCCTCACTCCCACACATTGAAGAATTCACACGGAAATTGCGTCGCTGTGAAATACGTGTACTATGTGTTCTAAGACATTTCCTTCTAAATCGAGTAACGTTTCTATGGAAACGACAGGATTTCCTTTTGGGATACGAAAATCACATTTACGATCAACTAATCCTTCTTTACTGCATCCCTCACTCCCACACATTGAAGAATTCACACGGAAATTGCGTCGCTGTGAAATACGAGTACTATGTGTTCTAAGACATTTCCTTCTAAATCGAGTAACGTTTCTATGGAAACGACAGGATTTTCTTGTGGGATACGACAATCACATTTACGATCCACTAATCCTTCTTTACTGCATCCCTCACTCCCACACATTGAAGAATTCACACGGAAATTGCGTCGCTGTGAAATACGAGTACTATGTGTTCTAAGACATATCCTTCTAAATCGAGTAACGTTTCTATGGAAACGACAGGATTTTCTTTTGGGATACGACAATCACATTTACGATCCACTAATCCTTCTTTACTGCATCCCTCACTCCCACACATTGAAGAATTCACACGGAAATTGCGTCGCTGTGAAACACGAGTACTATGTGTTCTAAGACATTTCCTTCTAAATCGAGTAACGTTTCTATGGAAACGACAGAATTTTCTTTTGGGATACGACAATCACATTTCCGATCCACTAATCCTTCTTTACTGCATCCCTCACTCCCACACATTGTAGAATTCACACGGAAATTCCGCCGCTGTGAAATACGAGTACTATGTGTTCTAAGACATTTCCTTCTAAATCGAGTAACGTTTCTATGGAAACGACAGGATTTTCTTTTGGGATACGACAATCTCAAATCCGATCCACTAATATTTTTTTACTGCATCCCTCACTCCCAAACATTGACGAATTCACACGGAAACTCCGTCGCTGTGAAATACGAGTACTATGTGTTCTAAGACATTTCCTTCTAAATCGAGTAACGTTTCTATGGAAACGACAGGATTTTCTTTTGGGATACGACGATCACATTTAAGATCCACTAATCCTTCTTTACTGCATCCCTCACTCCCACACATTGAAGAATTCACACGGAAATTGCGTCGCTGTGAAATACGAGTACTATGTGTTCTAAGACATTTCCTTCTAAATCGAGTAACGTTTCTATGGGAACGACAGGATTTTCTTTTGGGATACGACAATCACATTTACGATCCACTAATCCTTCTTTACTGCATCCCTCACTCCCACACATTGAAGAATTCACACGGAAATTGCGTCGCTGTGAAATACGAGTACTATGTGTTCTAAGACATTTCCTTCTAAATCGAGTAACGTTTCTATGGAAACGACAGGATTTTCTTTTGGGATACGACAATCACATTTACGATCCACTAATCCTTCTTTACTGCATCCCTCACTCCCACACATAGAAGAATTCACACGGAAATTGCGTCGCTGTGAAATACGAGTACAATGTGTTCTAAGACATTTCCTTCTAAATCGAGTAACGTTTCTATGGAAACGACAGGATTTTCTTTTGGGATACGACAATCACATTTACGATCCACTAATCCTTCTTTACTGCATCCCTCACTCCCACACATTGAAGAATTCACACGGAAATTGCGTCGCTGTGAAATACGAGTACTATGTGTTCTAAGACATTTCCTTCTAAATCGAGTAACGTTTCTATGGAAACGACAGGATTTTCTTTTGGGATACGACAATCACATTTCCGATCCACTAATCCTTCTTTACCGCATCCCTCATACCCAGACATTGTAGAATTCACACGGAAATTGCGTCGCTGTGAAATACGAGTACTATGTGTTCTAAGAAATTTCCTTCTAAATCGAGTAACGTTTCTATGGAAACGACAGAATTTTCTTTTGGGATACGACAATCACATTTATGATCCACTAATCCTTCTTTACTGCATCCCTCACTCCCACACATTGAAGAATTCACACGGAAATTGCGTAGCTGTGAAATACGAGTACTATGTGTTCTAAGACATTTCCTTCTAAATCGAGTAACGTTTCTATGGAAACGACAGGGTTTTCTTTTGGGATACGACAATCACATTTCCGATCCACTAATCCTTCTTTACTGCTTCCCTCACTCCCACACATTGAAGAATTCACACGGAAATTGCGTCGCTGTGAAATAGGAGTACTATGTGTTCTAAGACATTTCCTTCTAAATCGAGTAACGTTTCTATGGAAACGACAGGATTTTTTTTTGGGATACGACAATCACATTTCCGATCCACTAACCCTTCTTTACTGCATCCCTCACTCCCAAACATTGACGAATTCACACGGAAATTCGGTCGCTGTGAAATACGAGTACTACGTGTTCTAAGACATTTCCTTCTAAATCGAGTAACGTTTCTATGGAAATGACAGGATTTTCTTTTGGGATACGACAATCACATTTCCGATCCACTAATCCTTCTTTACTGCATCCCTCACTCCCAAACATTGACGAATTCACACGGAAATTCCTTTGCTGTGAAATACGAGTACTATGTGTTCTAAGACATTTCCTTCTAAATCGAGTAACGTTTCTATGGAAACGACAGGATTTTCTTTTGGGATACGACAATCACATTTCCGATCCACTAATCCTTCTTTACTGCATCCCTCACTCCCACACATTGAAGAATTCACACGGAAATTGCGTCGCTGTGAAATACGAGTACTATGTGTTCTAAGACATTTCCTTCTAAATCGAGTAACGTTTCTATGGAAACGACAGGATTTTCTTTTGGGATACGACAATCACATTTCCGATCCACTAATCCTTCTTTACTGCATCCCTCACTCCCACACATTGAAGAATTCACACGGAAATTCCGTCGCTGTGAAATACGAGTACTATGTGTTCTAAGACATTTCCTTCTAAATCGAGTAACGTTTCTATGGAAACGACAGGATTTTCTTTTGGGATACGACAATCTCATTTCCGATCCACTAATCCTTTTTTACTGCATCCCTCACTCCCAAACATTGACGAATTCACACGGAAACTCCGTCGCTGTGAAATACGAGTACTATGTGTTCTAAGACATTTCCTTCTAAATCGAGTAACGTTTCTATGGAAACGACAGGATTTTCTTTTGGGATACGACAATCACATTTACGATCCACTAATCCTTCTTTACTGCATCCCTCACTCCCACACATTGAAGAATTCACACGGAAATTGCGTCGCTGTGAAATACGAGTACTATGTGTTCTAAGACATTTCCTTCTAAATCGAGTAACGTTTCTATGGAAACGACAGGATTTTCTTTAGGGATACGACAATCACATTTACGATCCACTAATCCTTCTTTACTGCATCCCTCACCCCCACACATTGAAGAATTCACACGGAAATTGCGTCGCTGTGAAATACGAGTACTATGTGTTCTAAGACATTTCCTTCTAAATCGAGTAACGTTTCTATGGAAACGACAGGATTTTCTTTTGGGATACGACAATCACATTTACGATCCACTAATCCTTCTTTACTGCATCCCTCACTCCCACACATTGAAGAATTCACACGGAAATTGCGTCGCTGTGAAATACGAGTACTATGTGTTCTAAGACATTTCCTTCCAGATCGAGTAACGTTTCTATGGAAACGACAGGATTTTCTTTTGGGATACGACAATCACATTTCCGATCCACTAATCCTTCTTTACTGCATCCCTCACTCCCACACATTGAAGAATTCACACGGAAATTGCGTCGCTGTGAAATACGAGTACTATGTGTTCTAAGACATTTCCTTCTAAATCGAATAACGTTTCTATGGAAACGACAGGATTTTCTTTTGGGATACGACAATCACATTTCCGATCCACTAATCCTTCTTTACCGCATCCCTCACACCCAGACATTGTAGAATTCACACGGAAATTGCGTCATTGTGATATACGAGTACTATGTGTTCTAAGATATTTCCTTCTAAATCGAGTAACGTTTCTATGGAAACGACAGGATTTTCTTTTGGGATACGACAATCTCATTTCCGATCCACTAATCCTTCTTTACTGCATCCCTCACTCCCACACATTGAAGAATTCACACGGAAATTGCGTCGCTGTGAAATACGAGTACTATGTGTTCTAAGACATTTCCTTCTAAATCGAGTAACGTTTCTATGGAAACGACAGGAATTTCTCTTGGGATACGACAGTCACATTTCCGATCCACTAATCTTTCTTTACTGCATCCCTCACTCCCAAACATTGACGAATTCACACAGAAATTCCGTCGCTATGAAATACGAGTACTATGTGTTCTAAGACATTTCCTTCTAAATCGAGTAACGTTTCTATGGAAACGCCAGGATTTTCTTTTGGGATACGACAATCACATTTCCGATCCACTAATCCTTCTTTACTGCATCCCTCACTCCCACACATCGAAGAATTCACACGGAAATTGCGTCGCTGTGAAATACGAGTACTATGTGTTCTAAGACATTTCCTTCTAAATCGAGTAACGTTTCTATGGAAACGACAGGATTTTCTTTTGGGATACGACAATCACATTTACGATCCACTAATCCTTCTTTACTGCATCCCTCACTCCCACACATTGAAGAATTCACACGGAAATTGCGTCGCTGTGAAATACGAGTACTATGTGTTCTAAGACATTTCCTTCTAAATCGAGTAACGTTTCTATGGAAACGACAGGATTTTCTTTTGGGATACGACAATCTCATTTCCGATCCACTAATCCTTCTTTACTGCATCCCTCACTCCCACACATTGAAGAATTCACACGGAAATTGCGTCGCTGTGAAATACGAGTACTATGTGTTCTAAGACATTTTCTTCTAAATCGAGTAACGTTTCTATGGAAACGACAGGATTTTCTTTTGGGATACGACAATCACATTTCCGATCCACTAATACTTCTTTACCGCATCCCTCACACCCAGACATTGTAGAATTCACACGGAAATTGCGTCATTGTGAAATACGAGTACTATGTGTTCTAAGACATTTCCTTCTAAATCGAGTAACGTTTCTATGGAAACGACAGGATTTTCTTTTGGGATACGACAATCTCATTTCCGATCCACTAATCCTTCTTTACTGCATCCCTCACTCCCACACTTTGAAGAATTCACACGGAAATTGCGTCGCTGTGAAATACGAGTACTATGTGTTCTAAGACATTTCCTTCTAAATCGAGTAACGTTTCTATGGAAACGACAGGATTTTCTCTTGGGATACCACAGTCACATTTCCGATCCACTAATCTTTCTTTACTGCATCCCTCACTCCCAAACATTGACGAATTCACACGGAAATTCCGTCGCTATGAAATACGAGTACTATGTGTTCTAAGACATTTCCTTCTAAATCGAGTAACGTTTCTATGGAAACGACAGGATTTTCTTTTGGGATACGACAATCACATTTCCGATCCACTAATCCTTCTTTACTGCATCCCTCACTCCCACACATCGAAGAATTCACACGGAAATTGCGTCGCTGTGAAATACGAGTACTATGTGTTCTAAGACATTTCCTTCTAAATCGAGTAACGTTTCTATGGAAACGACAGGATTTTCTTTTGGGATACGACAATCACATTTCCGATCCACTAATCCTTCTTTACCGCATCCCTCACACCCAGACATTGTAGAATTCACACGGAAATTGCGTCGCTGTGAAATACGAGTACTATGTGTTCTAAGACATTTCCTTCTAAATCGAGTAACGTTTCTATGGAAACGACAGGATTTTCTTTTGGGATACGACAATCACATTTCCGATCCACTAATCCTTCTTTACTGCATCCCTCACTCCCACACATTGAAGAATTCACACGGAAATTGCGTAGCTGTGAAATACGAGTACTATGTGTTCTAAGACATTTCCTTCTAAATCGAGTAACGTTTCTATGGAAACGACAGGATTTTCTTTTGGGATACGACAATCACATTTACGATCCACTAATCCTTCTTTACTGCATCCCTCACTCCCACACATTGAAGAATTCACACGGAAATTGCGTCGCTGTGAAATACGAGTACTATGTGTTCTAAGACATTTCCTTCTAAATCGAGTAACGTTTCTATGGAAACGACAGGATTTTCTTTTGGGATACGACAATCACATTTCCGATCCACTAATCCTTCTTTACTGCATCCCTCACTCCCAAACAATGACGAATTCACACGGAAATTCCGTCGCTATGAAATACGAGTACTATGTGTTCTAAGACATTTCCTTCTAAATCGAGTAACGTTTCTATGGAAACGACAGGATTTTCTTTTGGGATACGACAATCACATTTCCGATCCACTAATCCTTCTTTACTGCGTCCCTCACTCCCACACATTGAAGAATTCACACGGAAATTGCGTCGCTGTGAAATACGAGTACCATGTTTTCTAAGACATTAATTTCTAAATCGAGTAACGTTTCTATGGAAACGACAGGATTTTCTTTTGAGATACGACAATCACATTTCCGATCCACTAATCCTTCTTTACTGCATCCCTCACTCCCACACATTGATGAATTCACACGGAAATTGCGTCGCTGTGAAATACGAGTACTATGTGTTCTAAGACATTTCCTTCTAAATCGAGTAACGTTTCTATGGAAACGACAGGATTTTCTTTTGGGATACGACAATCACATTTCCGATCCACTAATCCTTCTTTACTGCATCCCTCACTCCCACACATTGAAGAATTCACACGGAAATTGCGTCGCTGTGAAATACGAGTACTATGTGTTCTAAGACATTTCCTTCTAAATCGAGTAACGTTTCTATGGAAACGACAGGATTTTCTTTTGGGATACGACAATCTCATTTCCGATCCACTAATCCTTCTTTACTGCATCCCTCACTCCCAAACATTGACGAATTCACACGGAAATTGCGTCGCTGTGAAATACGAGTACTATGTGTTCTAAGACATTTCCTTCTAAATCGAGTAACGTTTCTATGGAAACGACAGGATTTTCTTTTGGGATACGACAATCACATTTACGATCCACTAATCCTTCTTTACTGCATCCCTCACTCCCACACATTGAAGAATTCACACGGAAATTTCGTCGCTGTGAAATACGAGTACTATGTGTTCTAAGACATTTCCTTCTAAATCGAGTAACGTTTCTATGGAAACGACAGGATTTTCTTTTGGGATACGACAATCACATTTCCGATCCACTAATCCTTCTTTACTGCATCCCTCACTCCCACACATTGAAGAATTCACACGGAAATTGCGTCGCTGTGAAATAAGAGTACTATGTGTTCTAAGACATTTCCTTCTAAATCGAGTAACGTTTCTATGGAAACGACAGGATTTTCTTTTGGGATGCGACAATCTCACTTCCGATCCACTAATCCTTCTTTACTGCATCCCTCACTCCCAAACATTGACGAATTTACACGGAAATTGCGTCGCTGTGAAATACGAGTACCATGTGTTCTAAGACATTTCCTTCTAAATCGAGTAACGTTTCTATGGAAACGACAGGATTTTCTTTTGGGATACGACAATCTCATTTCCGATCCACTAATCCTTCTTTACTGCATCCCTCACTCTTAAACATTGACGAATTCACACGGAAATTCCGTCGCTGTGGATTACGAGTACTATGTGTTCTAAGACATTTCCTTCTAAATCGAGTAACGTTTCTATGGAAACGACAGGATTTTCTTTTGGGATACGACAATCACATTTACGATCCACTCATCCTTATTTACTGCATCCCTCACTCCCACACATTGAAGAATTCACACGGAAATTGCGTCGCTGTGAAATACGAGTACTATGTGTTCTAAGACATTTCCTTCTAAATCGAGTAACGTTTCTATGGAAACGACAGGATTTTCTTTTGGGATACAACAATCACATTTGCGATCCACTAATCCATCTTTACTGCATCCCTCACTCCCAAACATTGAAGAATTCACACGGAATTTCCGTCGCTATGAAATACGAAAACTATGTGTTCTAAGACATTTCCTTCTAAATCGAGTAACGTTTCTATGGAAACGACAGGATTTTCTTTTGGGATACGACAATCACATTTATGATCCACTGATCCTTCTTTACTGCATCCCTCACTCCCACACATTGAAGAATTCACACGGAAATTGCGTCGCTGTGAAATACGAGTACTATGTGTTCTAAGACATTTCCTTCTAAATCGAGTAACGTTTCTATGGAAACGACACGATTTTCTTTTGGGATACGACAATCACATTTCCGATCCACTAATCCTTCTTTACTGCATCCCTCACTCCCACACATTGAAGAATTCACACGGAAATTGCGTCGCTGTGAAATACGAGTACTATGTGTTCTAAGACATTTCCTTCTAAATCGAGTAACGTTTCTATGGAAACGACAGGATTTTCTTTTGGGATACGACAATCACATTTCCGATCCACTAATCCTTCTTTACTGCATCCCTCACTCCCACACATTGAAGAATTCACACGGAAATTGCGTCGCTGTGGAATACGAGTACTATGTGTTCTAAGACATTTCCTTCTAAATCGAGTAACGTTTCTATGGAAACGACAGGATTTTCTTTTGGGATACGACAATCTCATTTCCGATCCACTAATCCTTCTTTACTGCATCCCTCACTCCCAAACATTGACGAATTCACACGGAAATTGCGTCGCTGTGAAATACGAGTACTATGTGTTCTAAGACATTTCCTTCTAAATCGAGTAACGTTTCTATGGAAACGACAGGATTTTCTTTTGGGATACGACAATCACATTTCCGATCCACTAATCCTTCTTTACTGCATCCCTCACTCCCACACATTGAAGAATTCACACGGAAATTGCGTCGCTGTGAAATACGAGTACTATGTGTTCTAAGACATTTCCTTCTAAATCGAGTAACGTTTCTATGGAAACGACAGGATTTTCTTTTGGGATACGACAATCACATTTCCGATCCACTAATCTTTCTTTACTGCATCCCTCACTCCCAAACATTGACGAATTCACACGGAAATTCCGTCGCTATGAAATACGAGTACTATGTGTTCTAAGACATTTCCTTCTAAATCGAGTAACGTTTCTATGGAAACGACAGGATTTTCTTTTGGGATACGACAATCACATTTCCGATCCACTAATCCATCTCTACTGCATCCCTCACTCCCACACATTGAAGAATTCACACGGAAATTGCGTCGCTGTGAAATACGAGTACTATGTGTTCTAAGACATTTCCTTCTAAATCGAGTAACGTTTCTATGGAAACGACAGGATTTTCTCTTGGGATACGACAATCACATTTCCGATCCACTAATCTTTCTTTACTGCATCCCTCACTCCCAAACATTGACGAATTCACACGGAAATTCCGTCGCTATGAAATACGAGTACTATGTGTTCTAAGACATTTCCTTCTAAATCGAGTAACGTTTCTATGGAAACGACAGGATTTTCTTTTGGGATACGACAATCACATTTCCGATCCACAAATCCTTCTTTACTGCATCCCTCACTCCCACACATTGAAGAATTCACACGGAAATTGCGTCGCTGTGAAATAGGAGTACTATGTGTTCTAAGACATTTCCTTCTAAATCGAGTAACGTTTCTATGGAAACGACAGGATTTTCTCTTGGGATACGACAATCACATTTCCGATCCACTAATCTTTCTTTACTGCATCCCTCACTCCCAAACATTGACGAATTCACACGGAAATTCCGTCGCTATGAAATACGAGTACTATGTGTTCTAAGACATTTCCTTCTAAATCGAGTAACGTTTCTATGGAAACGACAGGATTTTCTTTTGGGATACGACAATCTCATTTCCGATCCACTAATCCTTCTTTACTGCATCCCTCACTCCCAAACATTGACGAATTCACACGGAAATTGCGTCGCTGTGAAATACGAGTACTATGTGTTCTAAGACATTTCCTTCTAAATCGAGTAACGTTTCTATGGAAACGACAGGATTTTCTTTTGGGATACGACAATCACATTTCCGATCCACTAATCCTTCTTTACTGCATCCCTCACTCCCACACATTGAAGAATTCACACGGAAATTGCGTCGCTGTGAAATACGAGTACTATGTGTTCTAAGACATTTCCTTCTAAATCGAGTAACGTTTCTATGGAAACGACAGGATTTTCTCTTGGGGTACGACAATCACATTTCCGATCCACTAATCTTTCTTTACTGCATCCCTCACTCCCAAACATTGACGAATTCACACGGAAATTCCGTCGCTATGAAATACGAGTACTATGTGTTCTAAGACATTTCCTTCTAAATCGAGTAACGTTTCTATGGAAACGACAGGATTTTGTTTTGGGATACGACACTCACATTTCCGATCCACTAATCCTTCTTTACTGCATCCCTCACTCCCACACATTGAAGAATTCACACGGAAATTGCGTCGCTGTGAAATACGAGTACTATGTGTTCTAAGACATTTCCTTCTAAATCGAGTAACGTTTCTATGGAAACGACAGGATTTTCTTTTGGGATACGACAATCACATTTCCGATCCACTAATCCTTCTTTACCGCATCCCTCACACCCAGACATTGTAGAATTCACACGGAAATTGCGTCGCTGTGAAATACGAGTACTATGTGTTCTAAGACATTTCCTTCTAAATCGAGTAACGTTTCTATGGAAACGACAGGATTTTCTTTTGGCATACGACAATCACATTTCCGATCCACTAATCCTTCTTTACTGCATCCCTCACTCCCACACATTGAAGAATTCACACGGAAATTGCGTCGCTGTGAAATACGAGTACTATGTGTTCTAAGACTTTTCCTTCTAAATCGAGTAACGTTTCTATGGAAACGACAGTATTTTCTTTTGGGATACGACAATCACATTTCCGATCCACTAATCCTTCTTTACTGCATCCCTCACTCCCAAACATTGACGAATTCACACGGAAATTGCGTCGCTGTGAAATACGAGTACTATGTGTTCTAAGACATTTCCTTCTAAATCGAGTAACGTTTCTATGTAAACGACAGGATTTTCTTTTGGGATACGACAATCTCATTTCCGATCCGCTAATCCTTCTTTACTGCATCCCTCACTCCCAAACATTGACGAATTCACACGGAAATTCCGTCGCTGTGAAATACGAGTACTATGTGTTCTAAGACATTTCCTTCTAAATCGAGTAACGTTTCTATGGAAACGACAGGATTTTCTTTTGGGATACGACAATCACATTTACGATCCACTCATCCTTCTTTACTGCATCCCTCACTCAGACACATTGAATAATTCACACGGAAATTGCGTCGCTGTGAAATACGAGTACTATGTGTTCTAAGTCATTTCCTTCTAAAGCGAGTAACGTTTCTATGGAAACGACAGGATTTTCTTTTGGGATACTACAATCACATTTCCGATCCACTGATCCTTCTTTACTGCATCCCTCACTCCCAAACATTGACGAATTCGCACGGAAATTGCGTCGCTGTGAAATACGAGTACTATGTGTTCTAGGACATTTCCTTCTAAATCGAGTAACGTTTCTATGGTAACGACAGGATTTTCTTTTGGGATACGACAATCTCATTTCCGATCCACTAATCCTTCTTTACTGCATCACTCACTCCCAAACATTGACGAATTCACACTGAAATTCCGTCGCTATGAAATACGAGTACTATGTGTTCTAAGACATTTCCTTCTAAATCGAGTAACGTTTCTATGGAAACGACAAGATTTTCTTTTGATATACGACAATCACATTTACGATCCACTAATCCTTCTTTACTGCATCCCTCACTCCTACACATTGAGGAATTCACACGGAAATTGCGTCGCTGTGAAATACGGGTACTATGTGTTCTAAGACATTTCCTTCTAAATCGAGTAACGTTTCTATGGAAACGACAGGATTTTCTTTTGGGATACGACAATCACATTTCCGATCCACTAATCCTTCTTTACTGCATCCCTCGCTCCCACACATTGAAGAATTCACACGGAAATTGCGTCGCTGTGAAATACGAGTACTATGTGTTCTAAGACATTACCTTCTAAATCGAGTAACGTTTCTATGGAAACGACAGGATTTTCTTTAGAGATACGACAATCACATTTCCGATCCACTAATCCTTCTTTACTGCATCCCTCACTCCCACACATTGAAGAATTCACACGGAAATTGCGTCGCTGTGAAATACGAGTACTATGTGTTCTAAGACATTTCCTTCTAAATCGAGTAACGTTTCTATGGAAACGACAGGATTTTCTTTTGGGATATGACAATCACATTTCCGATCCACCAATCCTTCTTTACTGCATCCCTCACTCCCACACATTGAAGAATTCACACGGAAATTGCGTCGCTGTGAAATACGAGTACTATGTGTTCTAAGATATTTTCTTCTAAATCGAGTAACGTTTGTTTGGAAACGACAGGATTTTCTTTTGGGATACGACAATCTCATATCCGATCCACTAATCCTTCTTTACTGCATCCCTCACTCCCAAACATTGATGAATTCACACGGAAATTGCGTCGCTGTGAAATACGAGTACTATGTGTTCTAAGACATTTCCTTCTAAATCGAGTAACGTTTCTATGGAAACGACATGATTTTCTTTTGGGATACGACAATCACATTTACGATCCACTAATCCTTCTTTACTGCATCCCTCACTCCCTCACATTGAAGAATTCACACGGAAATTGCGTCGCTGTGAAATACGAGTACTATGTGTTCTAAGACATTTCCTTCTAAATCGAGTAACGTTTCTATGGAAACGACAGGATTTTCTTTTGGGATACGACAATCACATTTCCGATCCACTAATCCTTCTATACTGCATCCCTCACTCCCACACATTGAAGAATTCACACGGAAATTGCGTCGCTGTGAAATACGAGTACCATGTGTTCTAAGACATTTCCTTCTAAATCGAGTAACGTTTCTATGGAAACGACAGGATTTTCTTTTGGGATACGACAATCACATTTCCGATCCACTAATCCTTCTTTACTGCATCCCTCACTCCCACACATTGAAGAATTCACACGGAAATTACGTCGCTGTGAAATAAGAGTACTATGTGTTCTAAGACATTTCCTTCTAAATCGAGTAACGTTTCTATGGAAACGACAGGATTTTCTTTTGGGATGCGACAATCTCATTTCCGATCCACTAATCCTACTTTACTGCATCCCTCACTCCCAAACATTGACGAATTCACACGGAAATTGCGTCGCTGTGAAATACGAGTACTATGTGTTCTAAAACATTTCCTTCTAAATCGTGTAACGTTTCTATGGAAACGACAGGATTTTCTTTTGGGATACGACAATCTCATTTCCGATCCACTAATCCTTCTTCACTGCATCCCTCACTACCAAACATTGACGAATTCACATGGAAATTCCGTCGCTGTGAAATACGTGTACTATGTGTTCTAAGATATTTCCTTCTAAATCGAGTAACGTTACTATGGAAACGACAGGATTTTCTTTTGGGATACGACAATCACATTTACGATCCACTCATCCTTCTTTACTGCATCCCTCACTCCCACACATTGAAGAATTCACACGGAAATTGCGTCGCTGTGAAATACGAGTACTATGAGTTCTAAGACATTTCCTTCTAAATCGAGTAACGTTTCTATGGAAACGACAGGATTTTCTTTTGGGATACGACAATCACATTTCCGATCCACTAATCCTTCTTTACTGCATCCCTCACTTCCAAACATTGACGAATTCACACGGAATTTCCGTCGCTATGAAATACGAAAACTATGTCTTCTAAGACATTTCCTTCTAAATCGAGTAACGTTTCTATGGAACGACAGGATTTTCTTTTGGGATACGACAATCACATTTCCGATCCACTAATCCTTCTTTACTGCATCCCTCACTCCCACACATTGAAGAATTCACACGGAAATTGCGTCGCTGTGAAATACGAGTACTATGTGTTCTAAGACATTTCCTTCTAAATCGAGTAACGTTTCTATGGAAACGACAGGATTTTCTTTTGGGATACGACAATCACATTTCCGATCCACTAATCCTTCTTTACTGCATCCCTCACTCCCACACATTGAAGAATTCACACGGAAATTGCGTCGCTGTGAAATACGAGTACTATGTGTTCTAAGACATTTCCTTCTAAATCGAGTAACGTTTCTATGGAAACGACAGGATTTTCTTTTGGGATACGACAATCACATTTACGATCCACTAATCCTTCTTTACTGCAACCCTCACTCCCACACATTGAAGAATTCACACGGAAATTGCGTCGCTGTGAAATACGAGTACTATGTGTCCTAAGACATTTCCTTCTGAATGGAGTAACGTTTCTATGGAAACGACAGGATTTTCTTTTGGGATACGACAATCACATTTCCGATCCACTAATCCTTCTTTACTGCATCCCTCACTCCCACACATTGAAGAATTCACACGGAAATTGCGTCGCTGTGAAATACGAGTACTATGTGTTCTAAGACATTTCCTTCTAAATCGAGTAACGTTTCTATGGAAACGACAGGATTTTCTTTTGGGATACGACAATCACATTTACGATCCACTAATCCTTCTTTACTGCAACCCTCACTCCCACACATTGAAGAATTCACACGGAAATTGCGTCGCTGTGAAATACGAGTACTATGTGTCCTAAGACATTTCCTTCTGAATGGAGTAACGTTTCTATGGAAACGACAGGATTTTCTTTTGGGATACGACAATCACATTTCCGATCCACTAATCCTTCTATACTGCATCCCTCACTCCCACACATTGAAGAATTCACACGGAAACTGCGTCGCTGTGAAATACGAGTACCATGTGTTCTAAGACATTTCCTTCTAAATCGAGTAACGTTTCTATGGAAACGACAGGATTTTCTTTTGGGATACGACAATCTCATTTCCGATCCACTAATCCTTCTTTACTGCATCCCTCACTCCCACACATTGAAGAATTCACACGGAAATTACGTCGCTGTGAAATAAGAGTACTATGTGTTCTAAGACATTTCCTTCTAAATCGAGTAACGTTTCTATGGAAACGACAGGATTTTCTTTTGGGATGCGACAATCTCATTTCCGATCCACTAATCCTACTTTACTGCATCCCTCACTCCCAAACATTGACGAATTCACACGGAAATTGCGTCGCTGTGAAATACGAGTACTATGTGTTCTAAAACATTTCCTTCTAAATCGAGTAACGTTTCTATGGAAACGACAGGATTTCTTTTGGGAGACGACAATCTCATTTCCGATCCACTAATCCTTCTTTACTGCATCCCTCACTACCAAACATTGACGAATTCACACGGAAATTCCGTCGCTGTGAAATACGAGTACTATGTGTTCTAAGATATTACCTTCTAAATCGAGTAACGTTTCTATGGAAACGACAGGATTTTCTTTTGGGATACGACAATCACATTTACGATCCACTCACCCTTCTTTACTGCATCCCTCACTCCCACACATTGAAGAATTCACACGGAAATTGCGTCGCTGTGAAATACGAGTACTATGTGTTCTAAGACATTTCCTTCTAAATCGAGTAACGTTTCTATGGAAACGACAGGATTTTCTTTTGGGATACGACAATCACATTTCCGATCCACTAATCCTTCTTTACTGCATCCCTCACTTCCAAACATTGACGAATTCACACGGAATTTCCGTCGCTATGAAATACGAAAACTATGTCTTCTAAGACATTTCCTTCTAAATCGAGTAACGTTTCTATGGAAACGACAGGATTTTCTTTTGGGATACGACGATCACATTTACGATCCACTGATCCTTCTTTACTGCATCCCTCACTCCCACACATTGAGGAATTCACACGGAAATTGCGTCGCTGTGAAATACGAGTACTATGTGTTCTAAGACATTTCCTTCTAAATCGAGTAACGTTTCTATGGAAACGACAGGATTTTCTTTTGGGATACGACAATTACATTTCCGATCCACTAATCCTTTTTTACTGCATCCCTCACTCCCACACATTGAAGAATTCACACGGAAATTGCGTCGCTGTGAAATACGAGTACTATGTGTTCTAAGACATTTCCTTCTAAATCGAGTAACGTTTCAATGGAACGACAGGATTTTCTTTTGGGATACGACAATCACATTTCCGATCCACTAATCCTTCTTTACTGCATCCCTCACTCCCACACATTGAAGAATTCACACGGAAATTGCGTCGCTGTGAAATACGAGTACTATGTGTTCTAAGACATTTCCTTCTAAATCGAGTAACGTTTCTATGGAAACGACAGGATTTTCTTTTGGGATACGACAATCACATTTCCGATCCACTAATCCTTCTTTACTGCATCCCTCACTCCCACACATTGAAGAATTCACACGGAAATTGCGTCGCTGTGAAATACGAGTACTATGTGTTCTAAGACATTTCCTTCTAAATCGAGTAACGTTTCTATGGAAACGACAGGATTTTCTTTTGGGATACGACAATCACATTTACGATCCACTAATCCTTCTTTACTGCAACCCTCACTCCCACACATTGAAGAATTCACACGGAAATTGCGTCGCTGTGAAATACGAGTACTATGTGTCCTAAGACATTTCCTTGTGAATGGAGTAACGTTTCTATGGAAACGACAGGATTTTCTTTTGGGATACGACAATCACATTTCCGATCCACTAATCCTTCATTACTGCATCCCTCACTCCCACACATTGAAGAATTCACACGGAAATTGCGTCGCTGTGAAATACGAGTACTATGTGTTCTAAGACGTTTCCTTCTAAATCGAGTAACGTTTCTATGGAAACGACAGGATTTTCTTTTGGGATACGACAATCACATTTCCGATCCACTAATCCTTCTTTACTGCATCCCTCACTCCCACACATTGAAGAATTCATACGGAAATTGCGTCGCTGTGAAATACGAGTACTATGTGTTCTAAGACATTTCCTTCTAAATCGAGTAACGTTTCTATGGAAACGACAGGATTTTCTTTTGGGATACGACAATCACATTTCCGATCCACTAATCCTTCTTTACTGCATCCCTCACTCCCACACATTGAAGAATTCACACGGAAATTGCGTCGCTGTGAAATGCGAGTACTATGTGTTCTAAGACATTTCCTTCTAAATCGATTAAAGTTTCTATGGAAACGACAGGATTTTCTTTTGGGATGCGACAATCTCATTTCCGATCCACTAATCCTTCTTTACTGCATCCCTCACTCCCAAACATTGACGAATTCACATGGAAATTGCGTCGCTGTGAAATACGAGTACTATGTGTTCTAAGACATTTCCTTCTAAATCGAGTAACGTTTCTATGGAAACGACAGGATTTTCTTTTGGGATACGACAATCTCATTTCCGATCCACTAATCCTTCTTTACTGCATCCCTCACTCCCAAACATTGACGAATTCACACGGAAATTCCGTCGCTATGAAATACGAGTACTATGTGTTGTAAGACATTTCCTTCTAAATCGAGTAACGTTTCTATGGAAACGACAGGATTTTCTTTTGGGATACGACAATCACATTTACGATCCACTAATCCTTCTTTACTGCATCCCTCACTCCCACACATTGAAGAATTCACACGGAAATTGCGTCGCTGTGAAATACGAGTACAATGTGTTCTAAGACATTTCCTTCTAAATCGAGTAACGTTTCTATGGAAACGACAGGATTTTCTTTTGGGATACGACAATCACATTTCCGATACACTTATCCTTTTTTACTGCATCCCCCACTCCAACACATTGAAGAATTCACACGGAAATTGCGTCGCTGTGAAATACGAGTACTATGTGTTCTAAGACATTTCCTTCTAAATCGAGTAACGTTTCTATGGAAACGACAGGATTTTCTTTTGGGATACGACAATCACATTTCCGATCCACTAATCCTTCTTTACTGCATCCCTCACTCCCACACATTGAAGAATTCACACGGAAATTGCGTCGCTGTGAAATTCGAGTACTATGTGTTCTAAGACATTTCCTTCTAAATCGAGTAACGTTTCTATGGAAACGACAGGATTTTCTTTTGGGATACGACAATCTCATTTCCGATCCACTAATCCTTCTTTACTGCATCCCTCACTCCCAAACATTGACGAATTCACACGGAAATTCCGTCGCTATGAAATACGAGTACTATGTGTTCTAAGACATTTCCTTCTAAATCGAGTAACGTTTCTATGGAAACGACAGGATTTTCTTTTGGGATACGACAATCACATTTACGATCCACTAATCCTTCTTTACTGCATCCCTCACTCCCACACATTGAAGAATTCACACGGAAATTGCGTCGCTGTGAAATACGAGTACTATGTGTTCTAAGACATTTCCTTCTAAATCGAGTAACGTTTCTATGGAAACGACAGGATTTTCTTTTGGGATACGACAATCACATTTCCGATCCACTAATCCTTTTTTACTGCATCCCTCACTCCCACACATTGAAGAATTCACACGGAAATTGCGTCGCTGTGAAATACGAGTACTATGTGTTCTAAGACATTTCCTTCTAAATCGAGTAACGTTTCTATGGAAACTACAGGATTTTCTTTTGGGATACGACAATCACATTTCCGATCCACTAATCCTTCTTTACTGCATCCCTCACTCCCACACATTGAAGTATTCACACGGAAATTGCGTCGCTGTGAAATTCGAGTACTAAGTGTTCTAAGACTTTTCCTTCTAAATCGAGTAACGTTTCTATGGAAACGACGGGATTTTCTTTTGGGATACGACAATCACATTTCCGATCCACTAATCCTTCTTTACGGCATCCCTCACTCCCACACATTGAAGAATTCACACGGAAATTGCGTCGCTGTGAAATACGAGTACTATGTGTTCTAAGACATTTCCTTCTAAATCGAGTAACGTTTCTATGGAAACGACAGGATTTTCTTTTGGGATACGACAATCACATTTCCGAACCACTAATCCATCTTTACTGCATCCCTCACTCCCACACATTGAAGAATTCAGACGGAAATTGCGTCGCTGTGAAATACGAGTACTATGTGTTCTAAGACATTTCCTTCTAAATCGAGTAACGTTTCTATGGAAACGACAGGATTTTCTATTGGGATACGACAATCACATTTCCGATCCACTAATCCTTCTTTACTGCATCCCTCACTCCCACACATTGAAGAATTCACACTGAAATTGCGTCGCTGTGAAATACGAGTACTATGTGTTCTAAGACATTTCCTTCTAAATCGAGTAACGTTTCTATGGAAACGACAGGATTTTCTTTTGGGATGCGACAATCTCATTTCCGATCCACTAATCCTTCTTTACTGCATCCCTCACTCCCAAACATTGACGAATTCACACGGAAATTGCGTCGCTGTGAAATACGAGTACTATGTGTTCTAAGACATTTCCTTCTAAATCGAGTAACGTTTCTATGGAAACGACAGGATTTTCTTTTGGGATACGACAATCACATTTACGATCCACTAATCCTTCTTTACTGCATCCCTCACTCCCACACATTGAAGAATTCACACGGAAATTGCGTCGCTGTGAAATTCGAGTACTATGTGTTCTAAGACTTTTCCTTCTAAATCGAGTAACGTTTCTATGGATACGACGGGATTTTCTTTTGGGATACGACAATCACATTTCCGATCCACTAATCCTTCTTTACGGCATCCCTCACTCCCACACATTGAAGAATTCACACGGAAATTGCGTCGCTGTGAAATACGAGTACTATGTGTTCTAAGACATTTCCTTCTAAATCGAGTAACGTTTCTATGGAAACGACAGGATTTTCTTTTGGGATACGACAATCACATTTCCGAACCACTAATCCATCTTTACTGCATCCCTCACTCCCACACATTGAAGAATTCAGACGGAAATTGCGTCGCTGTGAAATACGAGTACTATGTGTTCTAAGACATTTCCTTATAAATCGAGTAACGTTTCTATGGAAACGACAGGATTTTCTGTTGGGATACGACAATCACATTTCCGATCCACTAATCCTTTTTTAATGCATCCCTCACTCCCACACATTAAAGAATTCACACGGAAATTGCGTCGCTGTGAATAACGAGTACTATGTGTTCTAAGACATTTCCTTCTAAATCGAGTAACGTTTCTATGGAAACGACAGGATTTTCTTTTGGGATACAACAATCACATTTCCGATCCACTAATCCTTCTTTACTGCATCATTCACTCCCACACATTAAAGAATTCACACGGAAATTGCGTCGCTGTGAAATACGAGTACTATGTGTTCTAAGACATTTCCTTCTAAATCGAGTAACGTTTCTATGGAAACCACAGGATTTTCTTTTGGGATACGACAATCACATTACGATCCACTAATCCTTCTTTACTGCATCCCTCACTCCCACACATTGAAGAATTCACACGGAAATTGCGTCGCTGTGAAATACGAGTACTATGTGTTCTAAGACATTTCCTTCTAAATATAGTAACGTTTCTATGGAAACGACAGGATTTTCTTTTGGGATACGACAATCACATTTCCGATCCACTAATCCTTCTTTACTGCATCCCTCACTCCCAAACATTGACGAATTCACACGGAAATTCCGTCGCTATGAAATACGAGTACTATGTGTTCTAAGACATTTCCTTCTAAATCGAGTAACGTTTCTATGGAAACGACAGGATTTTCTTTTGGGATACGACAATCACATTTACGATCCACTAATCCTTCTTTACTGCATCCCTCACTCCCAAACATTGACGAATTCACACGGAAATTCCGTCAATGTGAAATACGAGTACTATGTGTTCTAAGACATTTCCTTCTAAATCGAGTAACGTTTCTATGGAGACCACAGGATTTTCTTTTGGGATACGACAATCACATTACGATCCACTAATCCTTCTTTACTGCATCCCTCACCCCCACACATTGAAGAATTCACACGGAAATTGCGTCGCTGTGAAATACGAGTACTATGTGTTCTAAGACATTTCCTTCTAAATCGAGTAACGTTTCTATGGAAACGACAGGATTTTCTTTTGGGATACGACAATCACATTTCCGATCCACTAATCCTTCTTTACTGCATCCCTCACTCCCAAACATTGACGAATTCACACGGAAATTCCGTCGCTATGAAATACGAGTACCATGTGTTCTAAGACATTTCCTTCTAAATCGAGTAACGTTTCTATGGAAACGACAGGATTTTCTTTTGGGATACGACAATCACATTTACGATCCACTAATCCTTCTTTACTGCATCCCTCACTCCCACACATTGAAGAATTCACACGGAAATTGCGTCGCTGTGAAATACGAGTACTATGTGTTCTAAGACATTTCCTTCTAAATCGAGTAACGTTTCTATGGAAACGACAGGATTTTCTTTTGGGATACGACAATCACATTTACGATCCACTAATCCTTCTTTACTGCATCCCTCACTCCCACACATTGAAGAATTCACACGGAAATTGCGTCGCTGTGAAATACGAGTACTATGTGTCCTAAGACATATCCTTCTAAATGGAGTAACGTTTCCATGTAAACGACAGGATTTTCTTTTGGGATACGACAATCACATTTCCGATCCACTAATCCTTCTTTACTGCAACCCTCACACCCACACATTGAAGAATTCACACGGAAATTGCGTCGCTGTGAAATACGAGTACTATGTGTTCTAAGACATTTCCTTCTAAATCGAGTAACGTTTCTATGGAAACGACAAGATTTTCTTTTGGGATACGACAATCTCATTTCCGATCCACTAATCCTTCTTTACTGCATCCCTCACTCCCAAACATTGACGAATTCACATGGAAATTCCGTCAATGTGAAATACGAGTACTATGTGTTCTAAGACATTTCCTTCTAAATCGAGTAACGTTTCTATGGAAACCACAGGATTTTCTTTTGGGATACGACAATCACATTACGATCCAATAATCTTTCTTTACTGCATCCCTCACTCCCACACATTGAAGAATTCACACGGAAATTGCGTCGCTGTGAAATACGAGTACTATGTGTTCTAAGACATTTCCTTCTAAATCGCGTAACGTTTCTATGGAAACGACAGGATTTTCTTTTGGGATACGACAATCACATTTCCGATCCACTAATCCTTCTTTACTGCATCCCTCACTCCCAAACATTGACGAATTCACACGGAAATTCCGTCGCTATGAAATACGAGTACTATGTGTTCTAAGACATTTCCTTCTAAATCGAGTAACGTTTCTATGGAAACGACAGGATTTTCTTTTGGGATACGACAATCACATTTACGATCCACTAATCCTTCTTTACTGCATCCCTCACTCCCACACATTGAAGAATTCACACGGAAATTCCGTCGCTATGAAATACGAGTACTATGTGTTCTAAGACATTTCCTTCTAAATCGAGTAACGTTTCTATGGAAACGACAGGATTTTCTTTTGGGATGCGACAATCTCATTTCCGATCCACTACTCCTTCTTTACTGCATCCCTCACTCCCAAACATTGACGAATTCACACGGAAATTGTGTCGATGTGAAATACGAGTACTATGTGTTCTAAGACATTTCCTTCTAAATCGAGTAACGTTTCTATGGAAACGACAGGATTTTCTTTTGGGATACGACAATCTCATTTCCGATCCACTAATCCTTCTTTACTGCATCCCTCACTCCCAAACATTGACGAATTCACACGGAAATTCCGTCAATGTGAAATACGAGTACTATGTGTTCTAAGACATTTCCTTCTAAATCGAGTAACGTTTCTATGGAAACCACAGGATTTTCTTTTGGGATACGACAATCACATTACGATCCACTAATCCTTCTTTACTGCATCCCTCACTCCCACACATTGAAGAATTCACACGGAAATTGCGTCGCTGTGAAATACGAGTACTATGTGTTCTAAGACATTTCCTTCTAAATCGAGTAACGTTTCTATGGAAACGACAGGATTTTCTTTTGGGATACGACAATCACATTTCCGATCCACTAATCCTTCTTTACTGCATCCCTCACTCCCAAACATTGACGAATTCACACGGAAATTCCGTCGCTATGAAATACGAGTACCATGTGTTCTAAGACATTTCCTTCTAAATCGAGTAACGTTTCTATGGAAACGACAGGATTTTCTTTTGGGATACGACAATCACATTTACGATCCACTAATCCTTCTTTACTGCATCCCTCACTCCCACACATTGAAGAATTCACACGGAAATTGCGTCGCTGTGAAATACGAGTACTATGTGTTCTAAGACATTTCCTTCTAAATCGAGTAACGTTTCTATGGAAACGACAGGATTTTCTTTTGGGATACGACAATCACATTTACGATCCACTAATCCTTCTTTACTGCATCCCTCACTCCCACACATTGAAGAATTCACACGGAAATTGCGTCGCTGTGAAATACGAGTACTATGTGTCCTAAGACATATCCTTCTAAATGGAGTAACGTTTCTATGTAAACGACAGGATTTTCTTTTGGGATACGACAATCACATTTCCGATCCACTAATCCTTCTTTACTGCAACCCTCACTCCCACACATTGAAGAATTCACACGGAAATTGCGTCGCTGTGAAATACGAGTACTATGTGTTCTAAGACATTTCCTTCTAAATCGAGTAACGTTTCTATGGAAACGACAAGATTTTCTTTTGGGATACGACAATCTCATTTCCGATCCACTAATCCTTCTTTACTGCATCCCTCACTCCCAAACATTGACGAATTCACACGGAAATTCCGTCAATGTGAAATACGAGTACTATGTGTTCTAAGACATTTCCTTCTAAATCGAGTAACGTTTCTATGGAAACCACAGGATTTTCTTTTGGGATACGACAATCTTATTACGATCCACTAATCCTTCTTTACTGCATCCCTCTCTCCCACACATTGAAGAATTCACACGGAAATTGCGTCGCTGTGAAATACGAGTACTATGTGTTCTAAGACATTTCCTTCTAAATCGAGTAACGTTTCTATGGAAACGACAGGATTTTCTTTTGGGATACGACAATCACATTTCCGATCCACCAATCCTTCTTTACTGCAACCCTCACTCCCAAACATCGACGAATTCACACGGAAATTCCGTCGCTATGAAATACGAGTACTATGTGTTCTAAGACTATTCCTTCTAAATCGAGTAACGTATCTATGGAAACGACAGGATTTTCTTTTGGGATACGACAATCACATTTACGATCCACTAATCCTTCTTTACTGCATCCCTCACTCCCACACATTGAAGAATTCACACGGAAATTGCGTCGCTGTGAAATACGAGTACTATGTGTTCTAAGACATTTCCTTCTAAATCGAGTAACGTTTCTATGGAAACGACAGGATTTTCTTTTGGGATACGACAATCACATTTACGATCCACTAATCCTTCTTTACTGCATCCCTCACTCCCACACATTGAAGAATTCACACGGAAATTGCGTCACTGTGAAATACGAGTACTATGTGTTCTAAGACATTTCCTTCGAAATCGAGTAACGTTTCTATGGAAACGACAGGATTTTCTTTTGGGATACGACAATCACATTTCCGATCCACTAATCCTTCTTTACTGCATCCCCCACTCCCACACATTGAAGAATTTACACGGAAATTGCGTCGCTGTGAAATACGAGTACTATGTGTTCTAAGACATTTCCTTCTAAATCGAGTAACGTTTCTATGGAAACCAAAGGATTTTCTTTTGGGATACGACAATCACATTACGATCCACTAATCCTTCTTTACTGCATCCCTAACTCCCACACATTGAAGAATTCACACGGAAATTGCGTCGCTGTGAAATACGAGTACTATGTGTTCTAAGACATTTCCTTCTAAATCGAGTAACGTTTCTATGGAAACGACAGGATTTTCTTTTGGGATACGACAATCACATTTCCGATCCACTAATCCTTCTTTACTGCATCCCTCACTCCCAAACATTGACGAATTCACACGGAAATTCCGTCGCTATGAAATACGAGTACTATGTGTTCTAAGACATTTCCTTCTAAATCGAGTAATGTTTCAATGGAAACGACAGGATTTTCTTTTGGGATATGACAATCACATTTACGATCCACTAATCCTTCTTTACTGCATCCCTCACTCCCACACATTGAAGAATTCACACGGAAATTGCGACGCTGTGAAATACGAGTACTATGTGTTCAAAGACATCTCCTTCTAAATCGAGTAACGTTTCTATGGAAACGACAGGATTTTCTTTTGGGATGCGACAATCTCATTTCCGATCCACTAATCCTTCTTTACTGCATCCCTCATTCCCAAACATTGACGAATTCACACGGAAATTGCGTCGCTGTGAATTACGAGTACTATGTGTTCTAAGACATTTCCTTCTAAATCGAGTAACGTTTCTATGGATACGACAGGATTTTCTTTTGGGATACGACAATCTCATTTCCCATCCACTAATCCTTCTTTACTGCATCCCTCACTCCCAAACATTGACGAATTCACACGGAAATTCCAACGCTGTGAAATACGAGTACTATGTGTTCTAAGATATTTCCTTCTAAATCGAGTAACGTTTCTATGGAAACGACAGGATTTTCTTTTGGGATACGACAATCACATTTACGATCCACTAATCCTTCTTTACTGCATCACTCACTCCCACACATTGAAGAATTCACACGGAAATTGCGTCGCTGTGAAATACGAGTACTATGTGTTCTAAGACATTTCCTTCTAAATCGAGTAACGTTTCTATGGAAACGACAGGATTTTCTTTTGGGATACTACAATCACATTTCCGATCCACTAATCCTTCTTTACTGCATCCCTCACTCCCAAACATTGACGAATTCACACGGAAATTCCGTCGCAATGAAATACGAGTACTATGTGTTCTAAGACATTTCCTTCTAAATCGAGTAACGTTTCTGTGGAAACGATAGGATTTTCTTTTGGGATACGACAATCACATTTCCGATCCACTAATCCTTCTTTACTGCATCCCTCACTCCCACACATTGAAGAATTCACACGGAAAATGCGTCGCTGTGAAATACGAGTACTATGTGTTCTAAGACATTTCCTTCTAAATCGAGTAACGTTTCTATGGAAACGACAGGATTTTCTTTTGGGATACGACAATCTCATTTCCGATCCACTAATCCTTCTTTACTGCATCCCTCACTCCCAAACATTGACGAATTCACACGGAAATTGCGTCGATGTGAAATACGAGTACTATGTGTTCTAAGACATTTCCTTCTAAATCGAGTAACGTTTCTATGGAAACGACAGGATTTTCTTTTGGGATACGACAATCTCATTTCCGATCCACTAATCCTTCTTTACAGCATCCCTCACTCCCAAACATTGACGAATTCACACGGAAATTCCGTCAATGTGAAATACGAGTACTATGTGTTCTAAGACATTTCCTTCTAAATCGAGTAACGTTTCTATGGAAACCACAGGATTTTCTTTTGGGATACGACAATCACATTACGATCCACTAATCCTTCTTTACTGCATCCTTCACTCCCACACATTGAAGAATTCACACGGAAATTGCGTCGCTGTGAAATACGAGTACTATGTGTTCTAAGACATTTCCTTCTAAATCGAGTAACGTTTCTATGGAAACGACAGGATTTTCTTTTGGGATACGACAATCACATTTCCGATCCACTAATCCTTCTTTACTGCATCCCTCACTCCCAAACATTGACGAATTCACACGGAAATTCCGTCGAGATTAGATACGAGTACTATGTGTTCTAAGACATTTCCTTCTAAATCGAGTAACGTTTCTATGGAAACGACAGGATTTTCTTTTGGGATACGACAATCACATTTACGATCCACTAATCCTTCTTTACTGCATCCCTCATTCCCACACATTGAAGAATTCACACGGAAATTGCGTCGCTGTCAAATACGAGTACTATGTGTTCTAAGACATTTCCTTCTAAATCGAGTAACGTTTCTATGGAAACGACAGGATTTTCTTTTGGGATACGACAATCACATTTACGATCCACTAATCCTACTTTATTGCATCCCTCACTCCCACACATTGAAGAATTCACACGGAAATTGCGTCGCTGTGAAATACGAGTACTATGTGTCCTAAGACAATTCCTTCTAAATGGAGTAACGTTTCTATGTAAACGACAGGATTTTCTTTTGGGATACGACAATCACATTTCCGATCCACTAATCCTT
The DNA here is from genome assembly GCF_021461395.2 of Schistocerca americana. Taxonomy (NCBI): domain Eukaryota; kingdom Metazoa; phylum Arthropoda; class Insecta; order Orthoptera; family Acrididae; genus Schistocerca; species Schistocerca americana. The sequence goes on along the minus strand of NC_060123.1, from coordinate 6,939,431 downwards.
CTTTACTGCAACCCTCACTCCCACACATTGAAGAATTCACACGGAAATTGCGTCGCTGTGAAATACGAGTACTATGTGTTCTAAGACATATCCTTCTAAATCGAGTAACGTTTCTATGGAAACGACAGGATTTTCTTTTGGGATGTGACAATCTCATTTCCGATCCACTAATCCTTCTTTACTGCATCGCTCACTCCCAAACATTGACGAATTCACACGGAAATTGCGTCGCTGTGAAATACGAGTACTGTGTGTTCTAAGACATTTCCTTCTAAATCGAGTAACGTTTCTATGAAAACGACAGGATTTTCTTTTGGGATACGACAATCTCATTTCCGGTCCACTAATCCTTCTTTACAGCATCCCTTACTCCCAAACATAGACGAATTCACACGGAAATTCCGTCAATGTGAAATACCACTACTATGTGTTCTAAGACATTTCCTTCTAAATCGAGTAACGTTTCTATAAAAAACCACAGGATTTTCTTCTGGGATACGACAATCACATTACGATCCACTAATCCTTCTTTACTGCATCCCTCACTCCCACACATTGAAGAATTCACACGGAAATTGCGTCGCTGTAAAATACGAGTACTATGTGTTCTAAGACATTTCCTTCTAAATCGAATAACGTTTCTATGGAAACGACAGGATTTTCTTTTGGGATACGACAATCACATTTCCGATCCACTAATCCTTCTTTACTGCATCCCTCACTCCCAAACATTGACGAATTCACACGGAAATTCCGTCGCTATGAAATACGAGTACTATGTGTTCTAAGACATTTCCTTCTAAATCGAGTAACGTTTCTATGGAAACGACAGGATTTTCTTTTGGGATACGACAATCACATTTACGATCCACTAATCCTTCTTTACTGCATCCCTCACTCCCACACATTGAAGAATTCACACGGAAATTGCGTCGCTGTGAAATACGAGTACTATGTGTTCTAAGACATTTCCTTCTAAATCGAGTAACGTTTCTATGGAAACGACAGGATTTTCTTTTGGGATACGACAATCACATTTACGATCCACTAATCCTTCTTTACTGCATCCGTCACTCCCACACATTGAAGAATTCACACGGAAATTGCGTCACTGTGAAATACGAGTACTATGTGTTCTAAGACATTTCCTTCTAAATCGAGTAACGTTTCTATGGAAACGACAGGATTTTCTTTTGGGATACGACAATCACATTTCCGATCCACTAATCCTTCTTTACTGCATCCCTCACTCCCACACGTTGAAGAATTTACACGGAAATTGCGTCGCTGTGAAATACGAGTACTATGTGTTCTAAGACATTTCCTTCTAAATCGAGTAACGTTTCTAGGGAAACGACAGGATTTTCTTTTGGGATACGACAATCACATTTCCGATCCACTAATCTTTCTTTACTGCATCCCTCACTCCCACACATTGAAGAATTCACACGAAAATTGCGTCGCTGTGAAATACGAGTACTATGTGTTCAAAGACATTTCCTTCTAAATCGAGTAACGTTTCTATGGAAACGACAGGATTTTCTTTTGGGATGCGACAATCTCATTTCCGATCCACTAATCCTTCTTTACTGCGTCCCTCATTCCCAAACATTGACGAATTCACACGGAAATTGCGTCGCTGTGAATTACGAGTACTATGTGTTCTAAGACATTTCCTTCTAAATCGAGTAACGTTTCTATGGATACGACAGGATTTTCTTTTGGGATACGACAATCACATTTACGATCCACTAATCCTTCTTTACTGCATCCCTCACTCCCACACATTGAAGAATTCACACGGAAATTGCGTCGCTGTGAAATGCGAGTACTATGTGTTCTAAGACATTTCCTTCTAAATCGAGTAACGTTTCTATGGAAACGACAGGATTTTCTTTTGGGATACGACAATCACATTTCCGATCCACTAATCCTTCTTTACTGCATCCCTCACTCCCAAACATTGACGAATTCACACGGAAATTCCGTCGCTATGAAATACGAGTACTATGTGTTCTAAGACATTTCCTTCTAAATCGAGTAACGTTTCTATGGAAACGACAGGATTTTCTTTTGGGATACGACAATCACATTTCCGATCCACTAATCCTTCTTTACTGCATCCCTCACTCCCACACATTGAAGAATTCACACGGAAAATGCGTCGCTGTGAAATACGAGTACTATGTGTTCTAAGACATTTCCTTCTAAATGGAGTAACGTTTCTACGGAAACGACAGGATTTTCTTTTGGGATACGACAATCACATTTCCGATCCACTAATCCTTCTTTACTGCATCCCTCACTCCCACACATTGAAGAATTCACACGAAAATTGCGTCGCTGTGAAATACGAGTACTATGTGTTCTAAGACATTTCCTTCTAAATCGAGTAACGTTTCTATGGAAACGACAGGATTTTCTTTTGGGATGCGACAATCTCATTTCCGATCCACTAATCCTTCTTTACTGCATCCCTCATTCCCAAACATTGACGAATTCACACGGAAATTGCGTCGCTGTGAATTACGAGTACTATGTGTTCTAAGACATTTCCTTCTAAATCGAGTAACGTTTCTATGGATACGACAGGATTTTCTTTTGGGATACGACAATCACATTTACGATCCACTAATCCTTCTTTACTGCATCCCTCACTCCCACACATTGAAGAATTCACACGGAAATTGCGTCGCTGTGAAATGCGAGTACTATGTGTTCTAAGACATTTCCTTCTAAATCGAGTAACGTTTCTATGGAAACGACAGGATTTTCTTTTGGGATACGACAATCACATTTCCGATCCACTAATCCTTCTTTACTGCATCCCTCACTCCCCCACATTGAAGAATTCACACGGAAATTACGTCGCTGTGAAATACGAGTACTATGTGTTCTAAGACATTTCCTTCTAAATCGAGTAACGTTTCTATCGAAACGACAGGATTTTCTTTTGGGATACGACAATCTCATTTCCGATCCACTAAACCTTCTTTACTGCATCCCTCACTCCCAAACATTGGCGAATTCACACGGAAATTGCGTCGCTGTGAAATACGAGTACTATGTGTTCTAAGACATTTCCTTCTAAATCGAGTAACGTTTCTATGGAAACGACAGGATTTTCTTTTGGGATACGACAATCTCATTTCCGATCCACTAATCCTTCTTTACTGCATCCCTCACTCCCAAACATTGACGAATTCACACGGAAATTCCGTCGCTATGAAATACGAGTACTATGTGTTCTAAGACATTTCCTACTAAATCGAGTAACGATTCTATGGAAACGACAGGATTTTCTTTTGGGATACGACAATCACATTTACGATCCACTAATCCTTCTTTACTGCATCCCTCACTAACACACATTGAAGAATTCACACGGAAATTGCGTCGCTGTGAAATACGAGTACTATGTGTTCTAAGACATTTCCTTCTAAATCGAGTAACGTTTCTATGGAAACGACAGGATTTTCTTTTGGGATACGACAATCACATTTACGATCCACTAATCCTTCTTTACTGCATCCCTCACTCCCACACATTGAAGAATTCACACGGAAATTGCGTCACTGTGAAATACGAGTACTATGTGTTCTAAGACATTTCCTTCTAAATCGAGTAACGTTTCTATGGAAACGACAGGATTTTCTTTTGGGATACGACAATCACATTTCCGATCCACTAATCCTTCTTTACTGCATCCCTCACTCCCACACATTGAAGAATTTACACGGAAATTGCGTCGCTGTGAAATACGAGTACTATGTGTTCTAAGACATTTCCTTCTAAATCGAGTAACGTTTCTATGGAAACCACAGGATTTTCTTTTGGGATACGACAATCACATTACGATCCACTAATCCTTCTTTACTGCATCCCTCACTCCCACACATTGAAGAATTCACACGGAAATTGCGTCGCTGTGAAATATGAGTACTATGTGTTCTAAGACATTTCCTTGTAAATCGAGTAACGTTTCTATGGAAGCGACAGGATTTTCTTTTGGGATACGACAATCACATTTCCGATCCACTAATCCTTCTTTACTGCATCGCTCACTCCCAAACATTGAGGAATTCACACGGAAATTCCGTCGCTATGAAATACTAGTACTATGTGTTCTAAGACATTTCCTTCTAAATCGAGTAACGTTTCTAGGGAAACGACAGGATTTTCTTTTGGGATACGACAATCACATTTCCGATCCACTAATCTTTCTTTACTGCATCCCTCACTCCCACACATTGAAGAATTCACACGGAAATTGCGTCGCTGTGAAATACGAGTACTATGTGTTCAAAGACATTTCCTTCTAAATCGAGTAACGTTTCTATGGGAACGACAGGATTTTCTTTTGGGATGCGACAATCTCATTTCCGATCCACTAATCCTTCTTTACTGCATCCCTCATTCCCAAACATTGACGAATTCACACGGAAATTGCGTCGCTGTGAATTACGAGTACTATGTGTTCTAAGACATTTCCTTCTAAATCGAGTAACGTTTCTATGGATACGACAGGATTTTCTTTTGGGATACGACAATCACATTTACGATCCACTAATCCTTCTTTACTGCATCCCTCACTCCCACACATTGAAGAATTCACACGGAAATTGCGTCGCTGTGAAATACGAGTACTATGTGTTCTAAGACATTTCCTTCTAAATCGAGTAACGTTTCTATGGAAACGACAGGATTTTCTTTTGGGATACGACAATCACATTTCCGATCCACTAATCCTTCTTTACTGCATCCCTCACTCCCAAACATTGACGAATTCACACGGAAATTCCGTCGCTATGAAATACGAGTACTATGTGTTCTAAGACATTTCCTTCTAAATCGAGTAACGTTTCTATGGAAACGACAGGATTTTCTTTTGGGATACGACAATCACATTTCCGATCCACTAATCCTTCTTTACTGCATCCCTCACTCCCACACATTGAAGAATTCACACGGAAAATGCGTCGCTGTGAAATACGAGTACTATGTGTTCTAAGACATTTCCTTCTAAATGGAGTAACGTTTCTACGGAAACGACAGGATTTTCTTTTGGGATACGACAATCACATTTCCGATCCACTAATCCTTCTTTACTGCATCCCTCACTCCCACACATTGAAGAATTCACACGGAAATTGCGTCGCTGTGAAATACGAGTACTATGTGTTCTAAGACATTTCCTTCTAAATCGAGTAACGTTTCTATTGAAAAGACAGGATTTTCTTTTGGGATACGACAATCTCATTTCCGATCCACTAATCCTTCTTTACTGCATCCCTCACTCCCAAACATTGGCGAATTCACACGGAAATTACGTCGCTGTGAAATACGAGTACTATGTGTTCTAAGACATTTCCTTCTAAATCGAGTAACGTTTCTATGGAAACGACAGGATTTTCTTTTGGGATACGACAATCTCATTTCCGATCCACTAATCCTTCTTTACTGCATCCCTCACTCCCACACATTGAAGAATTCACACGGAAATTGCGTCGCTGTGAAATACGAGCACTATGTGTTTTAAGACATTTCCTTCTAAATCGAGTAACGTTTCTATGGAAACGACAGGATTTTCTTTAGGGATACGACAATCACATTTCCGATCCACTAATCCTTCTTTACTGCATCCCTAACTTCCAAACATTGACGAATTGACACGGAAATTCCGTCGCTATGAAATACGAGTACTATGTGTTCTAAGACATTTCCTTCTAAATCGAGTAACGTTTTTATGGAAACGACAGGATTTTCTTTTGGGATACGACAATCACATTTCCGATCCACTAATCCTTCTTTACTGCATCCCTCACTCCCAAACATTGACGAATTCACACGGAAATTCCGTCGCTATGAAATACGAGTACTATGTGTTCTAAGACATTTCCTTCTAAATCGAGTATCGTTTCTATGGAAACGACAGGATTTTCTTTTGGGATACGACAATCACATTTCCGATCCACTAATCCTTCTTTACTGCATCCCTCACTCCCAAACATTGACGAATTCACACGGAAATTCCGTCGCTGTGAAATACGAGTACTATGTGTTCTAAGACATTTCCTTCTAAATCGAGTACCGTTTCAAGGGAAACGACAGGATTTTCTTTTGGGATACGACAATCACATTTCCGATCCACTAATCCTTCTTTACTGCATCCCTCACTCCCACACATTGAAGAATTCACACGGAAATTGCGTCGCTGTGAAATACGAGTACTATGTGTTCTAAGACATTTCCTTCTAAATCAAGTAACGTTTCTATGGAAACAACAGGATTTTCTTTTGGGATAAGACAATCACTTTTCCGATCCACTAATCCTTCTTTGATGCATCCCTCACTCCCACACATTGAAGAATTCACACGGAAATTCCGTCGCTGTGAAATACGAGTACTATGTGTTCTAAGACATTTCCTTCTAAATCGAGTAACATTTCTATGGAAACGACAGGTTTTTCTTTTGGGATACGACAATCACATTTCCGATCCACTAATCCTTCTTTACTGCATCCCTCACTCCCAAACATTGACGAATTCACACGGAAATTCCGTCGCTATGAAATACGAGTACTATGTGTTCTAAGACATTTCCTTCTAAATCGAGTAACGTTTCTATGGAAACGACAGGATTTTCTTTTGGGATACGACAATCACATTTCCGATCCACTAATCCTTCTTTACTGCATCCCTCACTCCCAAACATTGACGAATTCACACGGAAATTCCGTCGCTGTGAAATACGAGTACTATGTGTTCTAAGACATTTCCTTCTAAATCGAGTAACGTTTCTATGGAAACGACAGGATTTTCTTTTGGGATACGACAATCTCATTTCCGATCCACTAATCCTTCTTTACTGCATCCCTCACTCCCAAACATTGACGAATTCACACGGAAATTCCGTCGCTATGCAATACGAGTACTGTGTGATCTAAGACATTTCCTACTAAATCGAGTAACGTTTCTATGGAAACGACAGGATTTTCTTTTGGGATACGACAATCTCATTTCCGATCCACTAATCGTTCTTTACTGCATCCCTCACTCCCAAACATTGACGAATTCACCCGGAAATTCCGTCGCTATGAAATACGAGTACTATGTGTTCTAAGACATTTCCTTCTAAATCGAGTAACGTTTCTATGGAAACGACAGGATTTTCTTTTGGGATACGACAATGTCATTTCCGATCCACTACTCCTTCTTTAATGCATCCCTCACTCCCAAACATTGACGAATTCACACGGAAATTCCGTCGCTGTGAAATACGAGTACTATGTGTTCTAAGACATTTCCTTCTAAATCGAGTAACGTTTCTATGGAAACGACAGGATTTTCTTTTGGGATACGACAATCACATTTCCGATCCACTAATCCTTCTTTACTGCATCCCTCACTCCCACACATTGAAGAATTCACACGGAAATTGCGTCGCTGTGAAATACGAGTACTATGTGTTCTAAGACATCTCCTTCTAAATCGAGTAACGTTTCTATGGAAACAACAGGATTTTCTTTTGGGATACGACTATCACATTTCCGATCCACTAATCCTTCTTTACTGCATCCCTCACTTCCAAACATTGACGAATTGACACGGAAATTTCGTCGCTATGAAATACGAGTACTATGTGTTCTAAGACATTTCCTTCTAAATCGAGTAACGTTTCTTTGGAAACGACAGGATTTTCTTTTGGGATACGACAATCACATTTCCGATCCACTAATCCTTCTTTACTGCATCCCTCACTCCCAAACATTGACGAATTCACACGGAAATTCCGTCGCTATGAGATACGAGTACTATGTGTTCTAAGACATTTCCTTCTAAATCGAGTATCGTTTCTATGGAAACGACAGGATTTTCTTTTGGGATACGACAATCACATTTCCGATCCACTAATCCTTCTTTACTGCATCCCTCACTCCCAAACATTGACGAATTCACACGGAAATTCCGTCGCTGTGAAATACGAGTACTATGAGTTCTAAGACATTTCCTTCTAAATCGAGTAACGTTTCTATGGAAACGACAGGATTTTCTTTTGGGATACGACAATCACATTTCCGATCCACTAATCCTTCTTTACTGCATCCCTCACTCCCACACATTGAAGAATTCACACGGAAATTGCGTCGCTGTGAAATACGAGTACTATGTGTTCTAAGACATTTCCTTCTAAATCGAGTAACGTTTCTATGGAAACAACAGGATTTTCTTTTGGGATACGACAATCACATTTCCGATCCACTAATCCTTCTTTACTGCATCCCTCACTCCCAAACATTGACGAATTCACCAGAAAATTACGTCGCTGTGAAATACGAGTACTATGTGTTCTAAGACATTTCCTTCTAAATCGAGTAACGTTTCTATGGAAATGACAGGATTTTCTTTTGGGATAAGACAATCACATTTCCGATCCACTAATCCTTCTTTACTGCATCCCTCACTCCCACACATTGAAGAATTCACACGGAAATTGCGTCGCTGTGAAATACGAGTACTATGTGTTCTAAGACATTTCCTTCTAAATCGAGTAACGTTTCAATGGAAACGACAGGATTTCCTTTTGGGATACGACAATCTCATTTCCGATCCACTAATCCTTCTTTACTGCATCCCTCACTCCCAAACATTGACGAATTCACACGGAAATTCCGTCGCTGTGAAATACGAGTACTATGTGTTCTAAGACATTTCCTTCTAAATCGAGTAACGTTTCTATGGAAACGACATTAATTTCTTTTGGGATACGACAATTACATTTCCGATCCACTAATCCTTCTGTACTGCATCCCTCACTCCCAAACATTGAAGAATTCACACGGAAATTGCGTCGCTGTGAAATACGAGTACTATGTGTTCTAAGACATTTCCTTCTAAATCGAGTAGCGTTTGTACGGAAACGACAGGATTTTCTTTTGGGATACGACAATCTCATTTCCGATCCACTAATCCTTCTTTACTGCATCCCTCACTCCCACACATTGACGAATTCACACGGAAATTCCGTCGCTTTGAAATACGAGTACTATGTGTTCTAAGACATTTCCTTCTAAATCGAGTAACGTTTCTATGGAAACAACAGGATTTTCTTTTGGGATACGACAATCACTTTTCCGATCCACCATTCCTTCTTTACTGCATCCCTCACTCCCACACATTGAAGAATTCACACGGAAATTCCGTCGCTGTGAAATACGAATACAATGTGTTCTAAGACATTTCCTTCTAAATCGAGTAACATTTCTATGGAAACGACAGGATTTTCTTTTGGGATACGACAAACTCATTTCCGATCCACTAATCCTTGTTTACTGCATGCCTCACTCCCAAACATTGACGAATTCACACGGAAATTCCATCGCTGTGAAATACGAGTACTATGTGTTCTAAGACATTTACTTCTAAATCGAGTAACGTTTCTATGGAAATGACAGGATTTTCCTTTGGGATACGACAATCTCATTTCCGATCCACTAATCCTTCTTTACTGCATCCCTCACTCCCAAACATTGACGAATTCACACGGAAATTCCGTCGCTGTGAAATACGAGTACTATGTGTTCTATGACATTTCCTTCTAAATCGAGTAACGTTTCTATGGAAACGACAGGATTTTCTTTTGGGATACGACAATCTCATATCCGATCCACTAATCCTTCTTTACTGCATCCCTCATTCCCAAACATTGAAGAATTCACACGGAAATTCCGTCGCTATGAAATAAGAGTACTATGAGATCTAAGACATTTTATTCTAAATCGAGTAACGTTTCTATGGAAACGACAGGATTTTCTTTTGGGATACGACAATCTCATTTCCGATCCACCAATCGTTCTTTACTGCATCCCTCACTCCCAAACATTGACGAATTCACACGGAAATTCCGTCGCTATGAAATACGAGTACTATGTGTTCTAAGACATTTCCTTCTAAATCGAGTAACGTTTCTATGGAAACGACAGGATTTTCTTTTGGGATACGACAATCTCATTTCCGATCCACTAATCCCTCTTTACTGCATCCCTCACTCCCAAACATTGACGAATTCACACGGAAATTCCGTCGCTATGAAATACGAGTACTATGTGATCTAAGACATTTCCTTCTAAATCGAGGAACGTTTCTATGGAAACGACAGGATTTTCTTTTGGGATACGACAATTTCATTTCCGATCCACTAATCGTTCTTTACTGCATCCCTCACTCCCAAACATTGACGAATTCACACGGAAATTCCGTCGCTATGAAATACGAGTACTATGTGATCTAAGACATTTCCTTCTAAATCGAGTAACGTTTTATATGGAAACGACAGGATTTTCTTTTGGGATACGACAATCACATTTCCGATCCACTAATCCTTCTTTACTGCATCCCTCACTCCCAAATATTGAAGAATTCACACGGAAATTGCGTCGCTGTGAAATACGAGTACTATGTGTTCTAAGACATTTCCTTCTAAATCGAGTAACGTTTCTATGGAAACGACAGGATTTTCTTTTGGGATACGACAATCTCATATCCGATCAACTAATCCTTCTTTACTGCATCCCTCACTCCCAAACATTGACGAATTCACACGGAAATTCCGTCGCTGTGAAATACGAGTACTATGTGTTCTAAGACATTTCCTTCTAAATCGAGTAACGTTTCTATGGAAACAACAGGATTTTCTTTTGGGATACGACAATCACATTTCCGATCCACTAATCCTTCTTTACTGCATCCCTCACTCCCACACATTGAAGAATTCACACGGAAATTCCGTCGCTGTGAAATACGAGTACTATGTGTTCTAAGACATTTCCTTCTAAATCGAGTAACATTTCTATGGAAACGACAGGATTTTCTTTTGGGATACGACAATCACATTTCCGATCCACTAATCCTACTTTACTGCATCCCTCACTCCCAAACATTGACGAATTCGCACGGAAATTCCCTCGCTCTGAAATACGAGTACTATGTGCTCTAAGACATTTCCTTCTAAATCGAGTAACGTTTCTATGGAAACGACAGGATTTTCTTTTGGGATACGACAATCTCATTTCCGATCCACTAATCCTTCTTTACTGCATCCCTCACTCCCAAACATTGACGAATTCACACGGAAATTCCGTCGCTATGAAATACGAGTACTATGTGATCCAAAACATTTCCTTCTAAATCGAGTAACGTTTCTATGGAAACGACAGGATTTTCTTTTGGGATACGACAATCTCATTTCCGATCCACTAATCGTTCTTTACTGCATCCCTCACTCCCAAACATTGACGAATTCACACGGAAATTCCGTCGCTATGAAATACGAGTACTATGTGTTCTAAGACATTTCCTTCTAAATCGAGTAACGTTTCTATGGAAACGACAGGATTTTCTTTTGGGATACGACAATCTCATTTCCGATCCACTAATCCTTCTTTACTGCATCCCTCACTCCCAAACATTGACGAATTCACACGGAAATTCCGTCGCTGTGAAATACGAGTACTATGTGTTCTAAGACATTTCCAATTAAATCGAGTAACGTTTCTATGGAAACGACAGGATTTTCTTTTGGGATACGACAATCTCATTTCTGATCCACTAATCCTTCTTTACTGCATCCCTCACTCCCAAACATTGACGAATTCACACGGAAATTCCGTCGCTATGAAATACGAGTACTATGTGATCTAAGACATTTCCTTCTAAATCGAGTAACGTTTTATATGGAAACGACAGGATTTTCAGTTGGGATACGACAATCACATTTCCGATCCACTAATCCTTCTTTACTGCATCCCTCACTCCCAAATATTGAAGAATTCACACGGAAATTGCGTCGCTGTGAAATACGAGTACTATGTGTTCTAAGACATTTCCTTCTAAATCGAGTAACGTTTCTATGGAAACGACAGGATTTTCTTTTGGGATACGACAGCATCATATCCGATCAACTAATCCTTCTTTACTGCATCCCTCACTCCCAAACATTGACGAATTCACACGGAAATTCCGTCGCTGTGAAATACGAGTACTATGTGTTCTAAGATATTTCCTTCTAAATCGAGTAACGTTTCTATGGAAACAACAGGATTTTCTTTTGGGATACGACAATCACATTTCCGATCCACTAATCCTTCTTTACTGCATCCCTCACTCCCACACATTGAAGAATTCACACGGAAATTCCGTCGCTGTGAAATACGAGTACTATGTGTTCTAAGACATTTCCTTCTAAATCGAGTAACATTTCTATGGAAACGACAGGCTTTTCTTTTGGGATACGACAGTCACATTTCCGATCCACTAATCCTACTTTACTGCATCCCTCACTCCCAAACATTGACGAATTCGCACGGAAATTCCCTCGCTCTGAAATACGAGTACTATGTGTTCTAAGACATTTCCTTCTAAATCGAGTAACGTTTCTATGGAAACGACAGGATTTTCTTTTGGGATACGACAATCTCATTTCCGATCCACTAATCGTTCTTTACTGCATCCCTCACTCCCAAACATTGACGAATTCACACCGAAATTCCGTCGCTATGAAATACGAGTACTATGTGTTCTAAGACATTTCCTTCTAAATCGAGTAACGTTTCTATGGAAACGACAGGATTTTCTTTTGGGATACGACAATCTCATTTCCGATCCACTAATCCTTCTTTACTGCATCCCTCACTCCCAAACATTGACGAATTCACACGGAAATTCCGTCGCTATGAAATACGAGTACTATGTGATCTAAGACATATCCTTCTAAATCGAGTAACGTTTCTATGGAAAGGACAGGATTTTCTTTTGGGATACGACAATCTCATTTCCGATCCACTAATCCTTCTTTACTGCATCCCTCACTCCCAAACATTGACAAATTCACACGGAAATTCCGTCGCTATGAAATACGAGTACTATGTGATCTAAGACATTTCCTTCTAAATCGAGTAACGTTTCTATGGAAACGACAGGACTTTCTTTTGGGATACGACAATCACATTTCCGATCCACTAATCCTTCTTTACTGCATCCCTCACTCCCAAACATTGAAGAATTCACACGGAAATTCCGTCGCTATGAAATAAGAGTACTATGTGTTCTAAGACATTTCCTTCTAAATCGAGTAACGTTTCTATGGAAACGACAGAATTTTCTTTTGGGGTACGACAATCTCATTTCCGATCCACTAATCCTTCTTTACTGCATCCCTCACTCCCAAACATTGACGAATTCACACGGAAATTCCGTCGCTGTGAAATACGAGTACTATGTGTTCTAAGACATTTCCTTCTAAATCGAGTAACGTTTCTATGGAAACAACAGGATTTTCTTTTGGGATACGACAATCACATTTCCGATCCACTAATCCTTCTTTACTGCATCCCTCACTCCCACACATTGAAGAATTCACACGGAAATTCCGTCGCTGTGAAATACGAGTACTATGTGTTCTAAGACATTTCCTTCTAAATCGAGTAACATTTCTATGGAAACGATAGGATTTTCTTTTGGGATACGACAATCACATTTCCGATCCACTAATCCTTCTTTACTGCATCCCTCACTCCCAAACATTGACGAATTCACACGGAAATTCCGTTGCTCTGAAATACGAGTACTATGTGTTCTAAGACATTTCCTTCTAAATCGAGTAACGTTTCTATGGAAACGACAGGATTTTCATTTGGGATACGACAATCTCATTCCCGATCCACTAATCCTTCTTTACTGCATCCCTCACTCCCAAACATTGACGAATTCACACGGAAATTCCGTCGCTATGAAATACGAGTACTATGTGATCTAAGACATTTCCTTCTAAATCGAGTAACATTTCTATGGAAACGACAGGATTTTCTTTTGGGATACGACAATCTCATTTCCGATCCACTAATCGTTCTTTACTGCATCCCTCACTCCCAAACATTGACGAATTCACACGGAAATTCCGTCGCTATGAAATACGAGTACTACGTGTTCTAAGACATTTCCTTCTAAATCGAGTAACGTTTCTATGGAAACAACAGGATTTTCTTTTGGGATACGACAATCTCATTTCCGATCCACTAATCCTTCTTTACTGCTTACCTCACTCCCAAACATTGACGAATTCACGCGGAAATTCCGTCGCTGGGAAATACGAGTACTATGTGTTCTAAGACATTTCCTTCTAAATCGAGTAACGTTTCTATGGAAACGACAGGATTTTCTTTTGGGATACGACAATCTCATTTCCGATCCACTAATCCTTCTTTACTGCATCCCTCACTCCCAAACATTGACGAATTCACACGGAAATTCCGTCGCTGTGAAATACGAATACAATGTGTTCTAAGACATTTCCTTCTAAATCGAGTAACGTTTCTATGGAAACGACAGGATTTTCTTTTGGGATACGACAAACTCATTTCCGATCCACTAATCCTTGTTTACTGCATGCCTCACTCCCAAACATTGACGAATTCACACGGAAATTCCATCGCTGTGAAATACGAGTACTAGGTGTTCTAAGACATTTCCTTCTAAATCGAGTAACGTTTCTATGGAAATGACAGGATTTTCCTTTGGGATACGACAATCTCATTTCCGATCCACTAATCCATCTTTACTGCATCCCTCACTCCCAAACATTGAAGAATTCACACGGAAATTCCGTCGCTATGAAATACGAGTACTATGTGATCTAAGACATTTCTTTCTAAATCGAGTAACGTTTCTATGGAAACGACAGGATTTTCTTTTGGGATACGACAATCTCATTTCCGATCCACTAATCGTTCTTTACTGCATCCCTCACTCCCAAACATTGACGAATTCACACGGAAATTCCGTCGCTATGAAATACGAGTACTATGTGTTCTAAGACATTTCCTTCTGAATCGAGTAACGTTTCTATGGAAACGACAGGATTTTCTTTTGGGATACGACAGTCTCATTTCCGATCCACTAATCCTTCTTTACTGCATCCCTCACTCTCAAACATTGACGAATTCACACGGAAATTCCGTCGCTATCAAAATACGAGTACTATCTGATCTAAGACATTTCCTTCTAAATCGAGTAACGTTTCTATGGAAACGACAGGATTTCCTTTTGGGATACGACAATCTCATTTCCGATCCACTAATCCTTCTTTACTGCATCCCTCACTCCCAAACATTAACGAATTCACACGGAAATTCCGTCGCTGTGAAATACGAGTACTATTTGTTATAAGACATTTCCTTCTAAATCGAGTAACGTTTCTATGGAAACGACAGGATTTTCTTTTGGGATACGACAATCTCATTTCCGATCCACTAATCCTTCTTTACTGCATCCCTCACTCCCAAACATTGACGAATTCACACGGAAATTCCGTCGCTATGAAATACGAGTACTATGTGTTCAAAGACATTTCCTTCTAAATCGAGTAACGTTTCTATGGAAACGACAGGATTTTCTTTTGGGATACGACAATCTCATTTCCGATCCACTAAATGTTCTTTACTGCATCCCTCACTCCCTAACATTGACGGATTCACACGGAAATTCCGTCGCTATGAAATACGAGTACTATGTGTTCTAAGACATTTCCTTCTAAATCGAGTAACGTTTCTATGCAAACGACAGGATTTTCTTTTTGGATACGACAATGTCATTTCCGATCCACTAATCCTTCTTTACTGCATCCCTCACTCCCAAACATTGACGAATTCACACGGAAATTCCGTCGCTGTGAAATACGAGTACTATGTGTTCTAAGACATTTCCTTCTAAATCGAGTAACGTTTCTATGGAAACGACAGGATTTTCTTTTGGGATACGACAATCTCATTTCCGATCCACTAATCGTTCTTTACTGCATCCCTCACTCCCAAACATTGACGAATTCACACGGAAATTACGTCGCTATGAAATACGAGTACTATGTGTTCTAAGACATTTCCTTCTGAATCGAGTAACGTTTCTATGGAAACGACAGGATTTTCTTTTGGGATACGACAGTCTCATTTCCGATCCACTAATCCTTCTTTACTGCATCCCTCACTCCCAAACATTGACGAATTCACACGGAAATTCCGTCGCTATGAAATACGAGAACTATGTGATCTAAGACATTTCCTTCTAAATCGATTAACGTTTCTATGGAAACGACAGGATTTTCTTTTGGGATACGACAATCTCATTTCCGATCCACTAATCGTTCTTTACTGCATCCCTCACTCCCAAACATTGACGAATTCACACGGAAATTCCGTCGCTATGATATACGAGTACTATGTGTTCTAAGACATTTCCTTCTAAATCGAGTAACGTTTCTATGGAAACGACAGGATTTTCTTTTGGGATACGACAATCTCATTTCCGATCCACTAATCCTTCTTTACTGCATCCCTCACTCCCAAACATTGACGAAATCACACGGAAATTCCGTCGCTCTGAAATACGAGTACTATGTGTTCTAAGACATTTCCTTCTAAATCGAGTAACGTTTCTATGGAAACGACAGGATTTTCTTTTGGGATACGACAATCTCATTTCCGATCCACTAATCCTTCTTTACTGCATCCCTCACTCCCAAACATTGACGAATTCACACGGAAATTCCGTCGCTGTGAAATACGAGTACTATGTGTTCTAAGACATTTCCTTCTAAATCGAGTAACGTTTCTATGGAAACGACAGGATTTTCTTTTGGGATACGACAATCTCATTTCCGATCCACTAATCCTTCTTTACTGCATCCCTCACTCCCAAACATTGACGAATTCACACGGAAATTCCGTCGCTATGAAATACGAGAACTATGTGATCTAAGACATTTCCTTCTAAATCGATTAACGTTTCTATGGAAACGACAGGATTTTCTTTTGGGATACGACAATCTCATTTCCGATCCACTAATCGTTCTTTACTGCATCCCTCACTCCCAAACATTGACGAATTCACACGGAAATTCCGTCGCTATGAAATACGAGTACTATGTGTTCTAAGACATTTCCTTCTAAATCGAGTAACGTTTCTATGGAAACGACAGGATTTTCTTTTGGGATACGACAATCTCATTTCCGATCCACCAATCCTTCTTTACTGCATCCCTCACTCCCAAACATTGACGAAATCACACGGAAATTCCGTCGCTCTGAAATACGAGTACTATGTGTTCTAAGACATTTCCTTCTAAATCGAGTAACGTTTCTATGGAAACGACAGGATTTTCTTTTGGGATACGACAATCTCATTTCCGATCCACTAATCCTTCTTTACTGCATCCCTCACTCCCAAACATTGACGAATTCACACGGAAATTCCGTCGCTATGAAATACGAGTACTATGTGTTCTAAGACATTTCCTTCTAAATCGAGTAACGTTTCTATGGAAACGACAGGATTTTCTTTTGGGATACGACAATCTCATTTCCGATCCACTAATCGTTCTTTACTGCATCCCTCACTCCCTAACATTGACGGATTCACACGGAAGTTCCGTCGCTATGAAATACGAGTACTATGTGTTCTAAGACATTTCCTTCTAAATCGAGTAACGTTTCTATGCAAACGACAGGATTTTCTTTTGGGATACGACAATGTCATTTCCGATCCACTAATCCTTCTTTACTGCATCCCTCACTCCCAAACATTGACGAATTCACACGGAAATTCCGTCGCTGTGAAATACGAGTACTATGTGTTCTAAGACATTTCCTTCTAAATCGAGTAACGTTTCTATGGAAACGACAGGATTTTCTTTTGGGATACGACAATCTCATTTCCGATCCACTAATCCTCCTTTACTGCATCCCTCACTCCCAAACATTGACGAATTCACACGGAAATTCCGTCGCTGTGAAATACGAGTACTATGAGTTCTAAGACATTTCCTTCTAAATCGGGTAACGTTTCTATGGAAACAACAGGATTTTCTTTTGGGATACGACAATCTCATTTCCGATCCACTAATCCTTCTTTACTGCATCCCTCACTCCCAAACATTGACGAATTCACACGGAAATTACGTCGCTGTGAAATACGAGTACTATGTGTTCTAAGACATTTCCTTCTAAATCGAGTAACGTTTCTATGGAAACGACAGGATTTTCTTTTGGGATACGACAGTCTCATTTCCGATCCACTAATCCTTCTTTACTGCATCCCTCACTCCCAAACATTGACGAACTCACACGGAAATTCCGTCGCTATGAAATACGAATACTATGTGTTGTAAGACATTTCCTTCTAAATCGAGTAACGTTTCTATGGAAACGACAGGATTTTCTTTTGGGATACGACAATCACATTTCCGATCCACTAATCCTTCTTTACTGCATGCCTCACTCCCAAACATTGACGAATTCACACGGAAATTCCCTCGCTGTGAAATACGAGTACTATGTGTTCTAAGACATTTCCTTCTAATCGAGTAACGTTTCTATGGAAATGACAGGATTTTCCTTTGGGATACGACAATCTCATTTCCGATCCACTAATCCTTCTTTACTGCATCCCTCACTACCAAACATTGAAGAATTCACACGGAAATTCCGTCGCTATGAAGTACGAGTACTATGTGATCTAAGACATTTCCTTCTAAATCGAGTAACGTTTCTATGGAAACGACAGGATTTTCTTTTGGGATACGACAATCTCATTTCCGATCCACTAATCCTTCTTTACTGCATCCCTCACTCCCAAACATTGACGAATTCACACGGAAATTCCGTCGCTGTGAAATACGAGTACTATGTGTTCTAAGACATTTCCTTCTAAATCGAGTAACGTTTCTATGGAAACGACAGGATTTTCTTTTGGGATACGACAATCTCATTTCCGATCCACTAATCCTTCTTTACTGCATCCCTCACTCCCAAACATTGACGAATTCACACGGAAATTCCGTCGCTGTGAAATACGAGTACTATGAGTTCTAAGACATTTCCTTCTAAATCGAGTAACGTTTCTTTGGAAACGACAGGATTTTCTTTTGGGATACGACAATCTCATTTCCGATCCACTAATCCTTCTTTACTGCATCCCTCACTCCCAAACATTGACGAATTCACACGGAAATTCCGTCGCTGTGAAATACGAGTACTATGAGTTCTAAGACATTTCCTTCTAAATCGAGTAACGTTTCTATGGAAACGACAGGATTTTCTTTTGGGATACGACAATCTCATTTCCGATCCACTAATCCTTCTTTACTGCATCCCTCACTCCCAAACATTGACGAATTCACACGGAAATTACGTCGCTGTGAAATACGAGTACTATGTGTTCTAAGACATTTCCTTCTAAATCGAGTAACGTTTCTATGGAAACGACAGGATTTTCTTTTGGGATACGACAATCACATTTCCGATCCACTAATCCTTCTTTACTGCATCCCTCACTCCCAAACATTGACGAATTCACACGGAAATTCCGTCGCTATGAAATACGAATACTATGTGTTCTAAGACATTTCCTTCTAAATCGAGTAACGTTTCTATGGAAACGACAGGATTTTCTTTTGGGATACGACAATCACATTTCCGATCCACTAATCCTTCTTTACTGCATGCCTCACTCCCAAACATTGACGAATTCACACGGAAATTCCGTCGCTATGAAGTACGAGTACTATGTGATCTAAGACATTTCCTTCTAAATCGAGTAACGTTTCTATGGAAACGACAGGATTTTCTTTTGGGATACGACACTCTCACTTCCGATCCACTAATCGTTCTTTACTGCATCCCTCACTCCCAAACATTGACGAATTCACACGGAAATTACGTCGCTATGAAATACGAGTACTATGTGTTCTAAGACATTTCCTTCTGAATCGAGTAACGTTTCTATGGAAACGACAGGATTTTCTTTTGGGATACGACAGTCTCATTTCCGATCCACTAATCCTTCTTTACTGCATCCCTCACTCCCAAACATTGACGAATTCACACGGAAATTCCGTCGCTATGAAATACGAGTACTATGTGATCTAAGACATATCCTTCTAAATCGAGTAACGTTTCTATGGAAACGACAGGATTTTCTTTTGGGATACGAGAATCTCATTTCCGATCCACTAATCCTTCTTTACTGCATCCCTCACTCCCAAACATTGACGAATTCACACGGAAATTCCGTCGCTATGAAATACGAGTACTATGTGATCTAAGACATTTCCTTCTAAATCGAGTAACGTCTCTATGGAAACGACAGGACTTTCTTTTGGGATACGACAATCACATTTCCGATCCACTAATCCTTCTTTACTGCATCCCTCACTCCCAAACATTGAAGAATTCACACGGAAATTCCGTCGCTATGAAATAAGAGTACTATGTGTTCTAAGACATTTCCTTCTAAATCGAGTAACGTATCTATGGAAACGTCAGAATTATCTTTTGGGATACGACAATCTCATTTCCGATCCACTAATCCTTCTTTACTGCATCCCTCACACCCAAACATTGACGAATTCACACGGAAACTCCGTCGCTGTGAAATACGAGTACTATGTGTTCTAAGACATTTCCTTCTAAATCGAGTAACGTTTCTATGGAAACAACAGGTTTTTCTTTTGGGATACGACAATCACATTTCCGATCCACTAATCCTTCTTTACTGCATCCCTCACTCTCACACATTGAAGAATTCACACGGAAATTCCGTCGCTGTGAAATACGAGTACTATGTGTTCTAAGACACTTCCTTCTAAATCGAGTAACATTTCTATGGAAACGACAGGATATTCTTTTGGGATACGACAATCACATTTCCGATCCACTAATCCTTCTTTACTGCATCCCTCACTCCCAAACATTGACGAATTCACACGGAAATTCCGTCGCTCTGAAATACGAGTACTATGTGTTCTAAGACATTTCCTTCTAAATCGAGTAACGTTTCTATGGAAACGACAGGATTTTCATTTGGGATACGACAATCTCATTCCCGATCCACTAATCCTACTTTACTGCATCCCTCACTCTTAAACATTGACGAATTCACACGGAAATTCCGTCGCTATGAAATACGAGTACAATGTGATCTAAGACATTTCCTTCTAAATCGAGTAACGTTTCTATGGAAACGACAGGATTTTCTTTTGGGATACGACAATCTCATTTCCGATCCACTAATCGTTCTTTACTGCATCCCTCACTCCCAAACATTGACGAATTCACACGGAAATTCCGTCGCTATGAAATACGAGTACTATGTGTTCAAAGACATTTCCCTCTAAATCGAGTAACGTTTCTATGGAAACGACAGGATTTTCTTTTGGGATACGACAATCTCACTTCCGATCCACTAATCCTTCTTTACTGCATCCCTCACTCCCAAACATTGACGAATTCACGCGGAAATTCCGTCGCTGTGAAATACGAGTACTTTGTGTTCTAAGACATTTCCTTCTAAATCGAGTAACGTTTCTATGGAAACGACAGGATTTTCTTTTGGGATACGACAATCTCATTTCCGATCCACTAATCCTTCTTTACTGCATCCCTCACTCCCAAACATTGACGAATTCACACGGAAATTCCGTCGCTGTGAAATACGAATACAATGTGTTCTAAGACATTTCCTTCTAAATCGAGTAACATTTCTATGGAAACGACAGGATTTTCTTTTGTGATACGACAAACTCATTTCCGATCCACTAATCCTTGTTTACTGCATGCCTCACTCCCAAACATTGACGAATTCACACGGAAATTCCATCGCTGTGAAATACGAGTACTATGTGTTCTAAGACATTTACTTCTAAATCGAGTAACGTTTCTATGGAAATGACAGGATTTTCCTTTGGGATACGACAATCTCATTTCCGATCCACTAATCCTTCTTTACTGCATCCCTCACTCCCAAACATTGACGAATTCACACGGAAATTCCGTCGCTATGAAATACGAGTACTATGTGATCTAAGACATTTCCTTCTAAATCGACTAACGTTTCTATGGAAACGACAGGACTTTCTTTTGGGATACGACAATCACATTTCCGATCCACTAATCCTTCTTTACTGCATCCCACACTCCCAAACATTGAAGAATTCACACGGAAATTCCGTCGCTTTGAAATACGAGTACTATGTGATCTAAGACATTTCCTTCTAAATCGAGTAACGTTTCTATGGAAACGACAGGATTTTCTTTTGGGATACGACACTCTCACTTCCGATCCACTAATCGTTCTTTACTGCATCCCTCACTCCCAAACATTGACGAATTCACACGGAAATTCCGTCGCTGTGAAATACGAGTACTATGTGTTCTAAGACATTTCCTTCTAAATCGAGTAACGTTTCTAAGGAAACGACAGGATTTTCTTTTGGGATACGACAATCTCATTTCCGATCCACTAATCCTTCTTTACTGCATCCCTCACTCCCAAACATTGACGAATTCACACGGAAATTCCGTCGCTATGAAATACGAGTACTATGTGATCTAAGACATTTCCTTCTAAATCGAGTAACGTTTCGATGGAAACGACAGGACTTTCTTTTGGGATACGACAATCACATTTCCGATCCACTAATCCTTCTTTACTGCATCCCTCACTCCCAAACATTGAAGAATTCACACGGAAATTCCGTCGCTATGAAATAAGAGTACTATGTGTTCTAAGACATTTCCTTCTAAATCGAGTAACGTTTCTATGGAAACGACAGAATTTTCTTTTGGGATACGACAATCTCATTTCCGATCCACTAATCCTTCTTTACTGCATCCCTCACTCCCAAACATTGACGAAATCACACGGAAACTCCGTCGCTGTGAAATACGAGTACTATGTGTTCTAAGACATTTCCTTCTAAATCGAGTAACGTTTCTATGGAAACAACAGGATTTTCTTTAGGGATACGACGATCACATTTCCGATCCACTAATCCTTCTTTACTGCATCCCTCACTCCCACACATTGAAGTATTCACACGGAAATTCCGTCGCTGTGAAATACGAGTACTATGTGTTCTAAGACATTTCCTTCTAAATCGAGTAACATTTCTATGGAAACGACAGGATTTTCTTTTGGGATACGACAATCACATTTCCGATCCACTAATCCTTCTTTACAGCATCCCTCACTCCCAAACATTGACGAATTCACACGGAAATTCCGTCGCTCTGAAATACGAGTACTATGTGTTCTAAGACATTTCCTTCTAAATCGAGTAACGTTTCTATGGAAACGACAGGATTTTCATTTGGGATACGACAATCTCATTCCCGATCCACTAATCCTTCATTACTGCATCCCTCACTCCCAAACATTGACGAATTCACACGGAAATTCCGTCGCTATGAAATACGAGTACAATGTGATCTAAGACATTTCCTTCTAAATCGAGTAACGTTTCTATGGAAACGACAGGATTTTCTTTTGGGATACGACAAACTCATTTCCGATCCACTAATCCTTGTTTACTGCATGCCTCACTCCCAAACATTGACGAATTCACACGGAAATTCCATCGCTGTGAAATACGAGTACTAGGTGTTCTAAGACATTTCCTTCTAAATCGAGTAACGTTTCTATGGAAATGACAGGATTTTCCTTTGGGATTCGACAATCTCATTTCCGATCCACTAATCCATCTTTACTGCATCCCTCACTCCCAAACATTGAAGAATTCACACGGAAATTCCGTCGCTATGAAATACGAGTACTATGTGATCTAAGACATTTCTTTCTAAATCGAGTAACGTTTCTATGGAAACGACAGGATTTTCTTTTGGGATACGACAATCTCATTTCCGATCCACTAATCGTTCTTTACTGCATCCCTCACTCCCAAACATTGACGAATTCACACGGAAATTCCGTCGCTATGAAATACGAGTACTATGTGTTCTAAGACATTTCCTTCTGAATCGAGTAACGTTTCTATGGAAACGACAGGATTTTCTTTTGGGATACGACAGTCTCACTTCCGATCCACTAATCCTTCTTTACTGCATCCCTCACTCCCAAACATTGACGAATTCACACGGAAATTCCGTCGCTATCAAAATACGAGTACTATGTGATCTAAGACATTTCCTTCTAAATCGAGTAACGTTTCTATGGAAACGACAGGATTTCCTTTTGGGATACGACAATCTCATTTCCGATCCACTAATCCTTCTTTACTGCATCCCTCACTCCCAAACATTAACGAATTCACACGGAAATTCCGTCGCTGTGAAATACGAGTACTATTTGTTATAAGACATTTCCTTCTAAATCGAGTAACGTTTCTATGGAAACGACAGGATTTTCTTTTGGGATACGACAATCTCATTTCCGATCCACTAATCCTTCTTTACTGCATCCCTCACTCCCAAACATTGACGAATTCACACGGAAATTCCGTCGCTATGAAATACGAGAACTATGTGATCTAAGACATTTCCTTCTAAATCGATTAACGTTTCTATGGAAACGACAGGATTTTCTTTTGGGATACGACAATCTCATTTCCGATCCACTAATCGTTCTTTACTGCATCCCTCACTCCCAAACATTGACGAATTCACACGGAAATTCCGTCGCTATGATATACGAGTACTATGTGTTCTAAGACATTTCCTTCTAAATCGAGTAACGTTTCTATGGAAACGACAGGATTTTCTTTTGGGATACGACAATCTCATTTCCGATCCACTAATCCTTCTTTACTGCATCCCTCACTCCCAAACATTGACGAAATCACACGGAAATTCCGTCGCTCTGAAATACGAGTACTATGTGTTCTAAGACATTTCCTTCTAAATCGAGTAACGTTTCTATGGAAACGACAGGATTTTCTTTTGGGATACGACAATCTCATTTCCGATCCACTAATCCTTCTTTACTGCATCCCTCACTCCCAAACATTGACGAATTCACACGGAAATTCCGTCGCTATGAAATACGAGTACTATGTGTTCAAAGACATTTCCTTCTAAATCGAGTAACGTTTCTATGGAAACGACAGGATTTTCTTTTGGGATACGACAATCTCATTTCCGATCCACTAATCGTTCTTTACTGCATCCCTCACTCCCTAACATTGACGGATTCACACGGAAATTCCGTCGTTATGAAATACGAGTACTATGTGTTCTAAGACATTTCCTTCTAAATCGAGTAACGTTTCTATGCAAACGACAGGATTTTCTTTTTGGATACGACAATGTCATTTCCGATCCACTAATCCTTCTTTACTGCATCCCTCACTCCCAAACATTGACGAATTCACACGGAAATTCCGTCGCTGTGAAATACGAGTACTATGTGTTCTAAGACATTTCCTTCTAAATCGAGTAACGTTTCTATGGAAACGACAGGATTTTCTTTTGGGATACGACAATCTCATTTCCGATCCACTAATCGTTCTTTACTGCATCCCTCACTCCCAAACATTGACGAATTCACACGGAAATTACGTCGCTATGAAATACGAGTACTATGTGTTCTAAGACATTTCCTTCTGAATCGAGTAACGTTTCTATGGAAACGACAGGATTTTCTTTTGGGATACGACAGTCTCATTTCCGATCCACTAATCCTTCTTTACTGCATCCCTCACTCCCAAACATTGACGAATTCACACGGAAATTCCGTCGCTATGAAATACGAGTACTATGTGATCTAAGACATTTCCTTCTAAATCGAGTAACGTTTCTATGGAAACGACAGGATTTTCTTTTGGGATACGACAATCTCATTTCCGATCCACTAATCCTTCTTTACTGCATCCCTCACTCCCAAACATTGACGAATTCACACGGAAATTCCGTCGCTGTGAAATACGAGTACTATGTGTTCTAAGACATTTCCTTCTAAATCGAGTAACGTTTCTATGGAAACGACAGGATTTTCTTTTGGGATACGACAATCTCATTTCCGATCCACTAATCCTTCTTTACTGCATCCCTCACTCCCAAACATTGACGAATTCACACGGAAATTCCGTCGCTATGAAATACGAGAACTATGTGATCTAAGACATTTCCTTCTAAATCGATTAACGTTTCTATGGAAACGACAGGATTTTCTTTTGGGATACGACAATCTCATTTCCGATCCACTAATCGTTCTTTACTGCATCCCTCACTCCCAAACATTGACGAATTCACACGGAAATTCCGTCGCTATGAAATACGAGTACTATGTGTTCTAAGACATTTCCTTCTAAATCGAGTAACGTTTCTATGGAAACGACAGGATTTTCTTTTGGGATACGACAATCTCATTTCCGATCCACCAATCCTTCTTTACTGCATCCCTCACTCCCAAACATTGACGAAATCACACGGAAATTCCGTCGCTCTGAAATACGAGTACTATGTGTTCTAAGACATTTCCTTCTAAATCGAGTAACGTTTCTATGGAAACGACAGGATTTTCTTTTGGGATACGACAATCTCATTTCCGATCCACTAATCCTTCTTTACTGCATCCCTCACTCCCAAACATTGACGAATTCACACGGAAATTCCGTCGCTATGAAATACGAGTACTATGTGTTCTAAGACATTTCCTTCTAAATCGAGTAACGTTTCTATGGAAACGACAGGATTTTCTTTTGGGATACGACAATCTCATTTCCGATCCACTAATCGTTCTTTACTGCATCCCTCACTCCCTAACATTGACGGATTCACACGGAAGTTCCGTCGCTATGAAATACGAGTACTATGTGTTCTAAGACATTTCCTTCTAAATCGAGTAACGTTTCTATGCAAACGACAGGATTTTCTTTTGGGATACGACAATGTCATTTCCGATCCACTAATCCTTCTTTACTGCATCCCTCACTCCCAAACATTGACGAATTCACACGGAAATTCCGTCGCTGTGAAATACGAGTACTATGTGTTCTAAGACATTTCCTTCTAAATCGAGTAACGTTTCTATGGAAACGACAGGATTTTCTTTTGGGATACGACAATCTCATTTCCGATCCACTAATCCTTCTTTACTGCATCCCTCACTCCCAAACATTGACGAATTCACACGGAAATTCCGTCGCTGTGAAATACGAGTACTATGAGTTCTAAGACATTTCCTTCTAAATCGGGTAACGTTTCTATGGAAACGACAGGATTTTCTTTTGGGATACGACAATCTCATTTCCGATCCACTAATCCTTCTTTACTGCATCCCTCACTCCCAAACATTGACGAATTCACACGGAAATTACGTCGCTGTGAAATACGAGTACTATGTGTTCTAAGACATTTCCTTCTAAATCGAGTAACGTTTCTATGGAAACGACAGGATTTTCTTTTGGGATACGACAATCACATTTCCGATCCACTAATCCTTCTTTACTGCATCCCTCACTCCCAAACATTGACGAACTCACACGGAAATTCCGTCGCTATGAAATACGAATACTATGTGTTCTAAGACATTTCCTTCTAAATCGAGTAACGTTTCTATGGAAACGACAGGATTTTCTTTTGGGATACGACAATCACATTTCCGATCCACTAATCCTTCTTTACTGCATGCCTCACTCCCAAACATTGACGAATTCACACGGAAATTCCCTCGCTGTGAAATACGAGTACTATGTGTTCTAAGACATTTCCTTCTAAATCGAGTAACGTTTCTATGGAAATGACAGGATTTTCCTTTGGGATACGACAATCTCATTTCCGATCCACTAATCCTTCTTTACTGCATCCCTCACTACCAAACATTGAAGAATTCACACGGAAATTCCGTCGCTATGAAGTACGAGTACTATGTGATCTAAGACATTTCCTTCTAAATCGAGTAACGTTTCTATGGAAACGACAGGATTTTCTTTTGGGATACGACAATCTCATTTCCGATCCACTAATCCTTCTTTACTGCATCCCTCACTCCCAAACATTGACGAATTCACACGGAAATTCCGTCGCTGTGAAATACGAGTACTATGTGTTCTAAGACATTTCCTTCTAAATCGAGTAACGTTTCTATGGAAACGACAGGATTTTCTTTTGGGATACGACAATCTCATTTCCGATCCACTAATCCTTCTTTACTGCATCCCTCACTCCCAAACATTGACGAATTCACACGGAAATTCCGTCGCTGTGAAATACGAGTACTATGAGTTCTAAGACATTTCCTTCTAAATCGAGTAACGTTTCTTTGGAAACGACAGGATTTTCTTTTGGGATACGACAATCTCATTTCCGATCCACTAATCCTTCTTTACTGCATCCCTCACTCCCAAACATTGACGAATTCACACGGAAATTCCGTCGCTGTGAAATACGAGTACTATGAGTTCTAAGACATTTCCTTCTAAATCGAGTAACGTTTCTATGGAAACGACAGGATTTTCTTTTGGGATACGACAATCTCATTTCCGATCCACTAATCCTTCTTTACTGCATCCCTCACTCCCAAACATTGACGAATTCACACGGAAATTACGTCGCTGTGAAATACGAGTACTATGTGTTCTAAGACATTTCCTTCTAAATCGAGTAACGTTTCTATGGAAACGACAGGATTTTCTTTTGGGATACGACAATCACATTTCCGATCCACTAATCCTTCTTTACTGCATCCCTCACTCCCAAACATTGACGAATTCACACGGAAATTCCGTCGCTATGAAATACGAATACTATGTGTTCTAAGACATTTCCTTCTAAATCGAGTAACGTTTCTATGGAAACGACAGGATTTTCTTTTGGGATACGACAATCACATTTCCGATCCACTAATCCTTCTTTACTGCATGCCTCACTCCCAAACATTGACGAATTCACACGGAAATTCCGTCGCTATGAAGTACGAGTACTATGTGATCTAAGACATTTCCTTCTAAATCGAGTAACGTTTCTATGGAAACGACAGGATTTTCTTTTGGGATACGACAATCTCACTTCCGATCCACTAATCGTTCTTTACTGCATCCCTCACTCCCAAACATTGACGAATTCACACGGAAATTACGTCGCTATGAAATACGAGTACTATGTGTTCTAAGACATTTCCTTCTGAATCGAGTAACGTTTCTATGGAAACGACAGGATTTTCTTTTGGGATACGACAGTCTCATTTCCGATCCACTAATCCTTCTTTACTGCATCCCTCACTCCCAAACATTGACGAATTCACACGGAAATTCCGTCGCTATGAAATACGAGTACTATGTGATCTAAGACATATCCTTCTAAATCGAGTAACGTTTCTATGGAAACGACAGGATTTTCTTTTGGGATACGAGAATCTCATTTCCGATCCACTAATCCTTCTTTACTGCATCCCTCACTCCCAAACATTGACGAATTCACACGGAAATTCCGTCGCTATGAAATACGAGTACTATGTGATCTAAGACATTTCCTTCTAAATCGAGTAACGTCTCTATGGAAACGACAGGACTTTCTTTTGGGATACGACAATCACATTTCCGATCCACTAATCCTTCTTTACTGCATCCCTCACTCCCAAACATTGAAGAATTCACACGGAAATTCCGTCGCTATGAAATAAGAGTACTATGTGTTCTAAGACATTTCCTTCTAAATCGAGTAACGTATCTATGGAAACGTCAGAATTTTCTTTTGGGATACGACAATCTCATTTCCGATCCACTAATCCTTCTTTACTGCATCCCTCACACCCAAACATTGACGAATTCACACGGAAACTCCGTCGCTGTGAAATACGAGTACTATGTGTTCTAAGACATTTCCTTCTAAATCGAGTAACGTTTCTATGGAAACAACAGGTTTTTCTTTTGGGATACGACAATCACATTTCCGATCCACTAATCCTTCTTTACTGCATCCCTCACTCTCACACATTGAAGAATTCACACGGAAATTCCGTCGCTGTGAAATACGAGTACTATGTGTTCTAAGACACTTCCTTCTAAATCGAGTAACATTTCTATGGAAACGACAGGATTTTCTTTTGGGATACGACAATCACATTTCCGATCCACTAATCCTTCTTTACTGCATCCCTCACTCCCAAACATTGACGAATTCACACGGAAATTCCGTCGCTCTGAAATACGAGTACTATGTGTTCTAAGACATTTCCTTCTAAATCGAGTAACGTTTCTATGGAAACGACAGGATTTTCATTTGGGATACGACAATCTCATTCCCGATCCACTAATCCTACTTTACTGCATCCCTCACTCTTAAACATTGACGAATTCACACGGAAATTCCGTCGCTATGAAATACGAGTACAATGTGATCTAAGACATTTCCTTCTAAATCGAGTAACGTTTCTATGGAAACGACAGGATTTTCTTTTGGGATACGACAATCTCATTTCCGATCCACTAATCGTTCTTTACTGCATCCCTCACTCCCAAACATTGACGAATTCACACGGAAATTCCGTCGCTATGAAATACGAGTACTATGTGTTCAAAGACATTTCCCTCTAAATCGAGTAACGTTTCTATGGAAACGACAGGATTTTCTTTTGGGATACGACAATCTCATTTCCGATCCACTAATCCTTCTTTACTGCATCCCTCACTCCCAAACATTGACGAATTCACGCGGAAATTCCGTCGCTGTGAAATACGAGTACTTTGTGTTCTAAGACATTTCCTTCTAAATCGAGTAACGTTTCTATGGAAACGACAGGATTTTCTTTTGGGATACGACAATCTCATTTCCGATCCACTAATCCTTCTTTACTGCATCCCTCACTCCCAAACATTGACGAATTCACACGGAAATTCCGTCGCTGTGAAATACGAATACAATGTGTTCTAAGACATTTCCTTCTAAATCGAGTAACATTTCTATGGAAACGACAGGATTTTCTTTTGTGATACGACAAACTCATTTCCGATCCACTAATCCTTGTTTACTGCATGCCTCACTCCCAAACATTGACGAATTCACACGGAAATTCCATCGCTGTGAAATACGAGTACTATGTGTTCTAAGACATTTACTTCTAAATCGAGTAACGTTTCTATGGAAATGACAGGATTTTCCTTTGGGATACGACAATCTCATTTCCGATCCACTAATCCTTCTTTACTGCATCCCTCACTCCCAAACATTGACGAATTCACACGGAAATTCCGTCGCTATGAAATACGAGTACTATGTGATCTAAGACATTTCCTTCTAAATCGACTAACGTTTCTATGGAAACGACAGGACTTTCTTTTGGGATACGACAATCACATTTCCGATCCACTAATCCTTCTTTACTGCATCCCACACTCCCAAACATTGAAGAATTCACACGGAAATTCCGTCGCTTTGAAATACGAGTACTATGTGATCTAAGACATTTCCTTCTAAATCGAGTAACGTTTCTATGGAAACGACAGGATTTTCTTTTGGGATACGACACACTCACTTCCGATCCACTAATCGTTCTTTACTGCATCCCTCACTCCCAAACATTGACGAATTCACACGGAAATTCCGTCGCTGTGAAATACGAGTACTATGTGTTCTAAGACATTTCCTTCTAAATCGAGTAACGTTTCTAAGGAAACGACAGGATTTTCTTTTGGGATACGACAATCTCATTTCCGATCCACTAATCCTTCTTTACTGCATCCCTCACTCCCAAACATTGACGAATTCACACGGAAATTCCGTCGCTATGAAATACGAGTACTATGTGATCTAAGACATTTCCTTCTAAATCGAGTAACGTTTCGATGGAAACGACAGGACTTTCTTTTGGGATACGACAATCACATTTCCGATCCACTAATCCTTCTTTACTGCATCCCTCACTCCCAAACATTGAAGAATTCACACGGAAATTCCGTCGCTATGAAATAAGAGTACTATGTGTTCTAAGACATTTCCTTCTAAATCGAGTAACGTTTCTATGGAAACGACAGAATTTTCTTTTGGGATACGACAATCTCATTTCCGATCCACTAATCCTTCTTTACTGCATCCCTCACTCCCAAACATTGACGAAATCACACGGAAACTCCGTCGCTGTGAAATACGAGTACTATGTGTTCTAAGACATTTCCTTCTAAATCGAGTAACGTTTCTATGGAAACAACAGGATTTTCTTTAGGGATACGACGATCACATTTCCGATCCACTAATCCTTCTTTACTGCATCCCTCACTCCCACACATTGAAGTATTCACACGGAAATTCCGTCGCTGTGAAATACGAGTACTATGTGTTCTAAGACATTTCCTTCTAAATCGAGTAACATTTCTATGGAAACGACAGGATTTTCTTTTGGGATACGACAATCACATTTCCGATCCACTAATCCTTCTTTACAGCATCCCTCACTCCCAAACATTGACGAATTCACACGGAAATTCCGTCGCTCTGAAATACGAGTACTATGTGTTCTAAGACATTTCCTTCTAAATCGAGTAACGTTTCTATGGAAACGACAGGATTTTCATTTGGGATACGACAATCTCATTCCCGATCCACTAATCCTTCATTACTGCATCCCTCACTCCCAAACATTGACGAATTCACACGGAAATTCCGTCGCTATGAAATACGAGTACAATGTGATCTAAGACATTTCCTTCTAAATCGAGTAACGTTTCTATGGAAACGACAGGATTTTCTTTTGGGATACGACAATCTCATTTCCGATCCACTAATCCTTCTTTACTGCATCCCTCACTCCCAAACATTGACGAATTCACACGGAAATTCCGTCGCTGTGAAATACGAGTACTATGTGTTCTAAGACATTTCCTTCTAAATCGAGTAACGTTTCTAAGGAAACGACAGGATTTTCGTTTGGGATACGACAATCTCATTTCCGATCTACTAATCCTTCTTTACTGCATCCCTCACTCCCAAACATTGACGAATTCACACGGAAATTCCGTCGCTATGAAATACGAGTACTATGTGTTCTAAGACATTTCCTTCTAAATCGAGTAACGTTTCTATGGAAACAACAGGTTTTTCTTTTGGGATACGACAATCACATTTCCGATCCACTAATCCTTCTTTACTGCATCCCTCACTCTCACACATTGAAGAATTCACACGGAAATTCCGTCGCTGTGAAATACGAGTACTATGTGTTCTAAGACACTTCCTTCTAAATCGAGTAACATTTCTATGGAAACGACAGGATTTTCTTTTGGGATACGACAATCACATTTCCGATCCACTAATCCTTCTTTACTGCATCCCTCACTCCCAAACATTGACGAATTCACACGGAAATTCCGTCGCTCTGAAATACGAGTACTATGTGTTCTAAGACATTTCCTTCTAAATCGAGTAACGTTTCTATGGAAACGACAGGATTTTCATTTGGGATACGACAATCTCATTCCCGATCCACTAATCCTACTTTACTGCATCCCTCACTCCCAAACATTGACGAATTCACACGGAAATTCCGTCGCTGTGAAATACGAATACAATGCGTTCTAAGACATTTCCTTCTAAATCGAGTAACATTTCTATGGAAACGACAGGATTTTCTTTTGGGATACGACAAACTCATTTCCGATCCACTAATCCTTGTTTACTGCATGCCTCACTCCCAAACATTGACGAATTCACACGGAAATTCCGTCGCTATGAAATACGAGTACTATGTGATCTAAGACATTTCCTTCTAAATCGACTAACGTTTCTATGGAAACGACAGGACTTTCTTTTGGGATACGACAATCACATTTCCGATCCACTAATCCTTCTTTACTGCATCCCACACTCCCAAACATTGAAGAATTCACACGGAAATTCCGTCGCTTTGAAATACGAGTACTATGTGATCTAAGACATTTCCTTCTAAATCGAGTAACGTTTCTATGGAACCGACAGGATTTTCTTTTGGGATACGACACTCTCACTTCCGATCCACTAATCGTTCTTTACTGCATCCCTCACTCCCAAACATTGACGAATTCACACGGAAATTCCGTCGCTGTGAAATACGAGTACTATGTGTTCTAAGACATTTCCTTCTAAATCGAGTAACGTTTCTAAGGAAACGACAGGATTTTCTTTTGGGATACGACAATCTCATTTCCGATCCACTAATCCTTCTTTACTGCATCCCTCACTCCCAAACATTGACGAATTCACACGGAAATTCCGTCGCTATGAAATACGAGTACTATGTGATCTAAGACATTTCCTTCTAAATCGAGTAACGTTTCGATGGAAACGACAGGACTTTCTTTTGGGATACGACAATCACATTTCCGATCCACTAATCCTTCTTTACTGCATCCCTCACTCCCAAACATTGAAGAATTCACACGGAAATTCCGTCGCTATGAAATAAGAGTACTATGTGTTCTAAGACATTTCCTTCTAAATCGAGTAACGTTTCTATGGAAACGACAGAATTTTCTTTTGGGATACGACAATCTCATTTCCGATCCACTTATCCTTCTTTACTGCATCCCTCACTCCCAAACATTGACGAAATCACACGGAAACTCCGTCGCTGTGAAATACGAGTACTATGTGTTCTAAGACATTTCCTTCTAAATCGAGTAACGTTTCTATGGAAACAACAGGATTTTCTTTTGGGATACGACGATCACATTTCCGATCCACTAATCCTTCTTTACTGCATCCCTCACTCCCACACATTGAAGAATTCACACGGAAATTCCGTCGCTGTGAAATACGAGTACTATGTGTTCTAAGACATTTCCTTCTAAATCGAGTAACATTTCTATGGAAACGACAGGATTTTCTTTTGGGATACGACAATCACATTTCCGATCCACTAATCCTTCTTTACAGCATCCCTCACTCCCAAACATTGACGAATTCACACGGAAATTCCGTCGCTCTGAAATACGAGTACTATGTGTTCTAAGACATTTCCTTCTAAATCGAGTAACGTTTCTATGGAAACGACAGGATTTTCATTTGGGATACGACAATCTCATTCCCGATCCACTAATCCTTCATTACTGCATCCCTCACTCCCAAACATTGACGAATTCACACGGAAATTCCGTCGCTATGAAATACGAGTACAATGTGATCTAAGACATTTCCTTCTAAATCGAGTAACGTTTCTATGGAAACGACAGGATTTTCTTTTGGGATACGACAATCTCATTTCCGATCCACTAATCCTTCTTTACTGCATCCCTCACTCCCAAACATTGACGAATTCACACGGAAATTCCGTTGCTGTGAAATACGAGTACTATGTGTTCTAAGACGTTTCCTTCTAAATCGAGTAACGTTTCTAAGGAAACGACAGGATTTTCTTTTGGGATACGACAATCTCATTTCCGATCCACTAATCCTTCTTTACTGCATCCCTCACTCCCAAACATTGACGAATTCACACGGAAATTCCGTCGCTATGAAATACGAGTACTATGTGATCTAAGACATTTCCTTCTAAATCGAGTAACGTCTCTATGGAAACGACAGGACTTTCTTTTGGGATACAACAATCACATTCCCGATCCACTAATCCTTCTTTACTGCATCCCTCACTCCCAAACATTGAAGAATTCACACGGAAATTCCGTCGCTATGAAATAAGAGTACTATGTGTTCTAAGACATTTCCTTCTAAATCGAGTAACGTATCTATGGAAACGTCAGAATTTTCTTTTGGGATACGACAATCTCATTTCCGATCCACTAATCCTTCTTTACTGCATCCCTCACACCCAAACATTGACGAATTCACACGGAAACTCCGTCGCTGTGAAATACGAGTACTGTGTGTTCTAAGACATTTCCTTCTAAATCGAGTAACGTTTCCATGGAAACAACAGGTTTTTCTTTTGGGATACGACAATCACATTTCCGATCCACTAATCCTTCTTTACTGCATCCCTCACTCCCACACATTGAAGAATTCACACGGAAATTCCGTCGCTGTGAAATACGAGTACTATGTGTTCTAAGACATTTCCTTCTAAATCGAGTAACATTTCTATGGAAACGACAGGATTTTCTTTTGGGATACGACAATCACATTTCCGATCCACTAATCCTTCTTTACTGCATCCCTCACTCCCAAACATTGACGAATTCACACGGAAATTCCGTCGCTCTGAAATACGAGTACTATGTGTTCTAAGACATTTCCTTCTAAATCGAGTAACGTTTCTATGGAAACGACAGGATTTTCATTTGGGATACGACAATCTCATTCCCGATCCACTAATCCTTCTTTATTGCATCCCTCACTCCCAAACATTGACGAATTCACACGGAAATTCCGTCGCTATGAAATACGAGTACAATGTGATCTAAGACATTTCCTTCTAAATCGAGTAACGTTTCTATGGAAACGACAGGATTTTCTTTTGGGATACGACAATCTCATTTCCGATCCACTAATCGTTCTTTACTGCATCCCTCACTCCCAAACATTGACGAATTCACACGGAAATTCCGTCGCTATGAAATACGAGTACTATGTGTTCAAAGACATTTCCCTCTAAATCGAGTAACGTTTCTATGGAAACGACAGGATTTTCTTTTAAGATACGACAATCTCATTTCCGATCCACTAATCCTTCTTTACTGCATCCCTCACTCCCAAACATTGACGAATTCACGCGGAAATTCCGTCGCTGTGAAATACGAGTACTATGTGTTCTAAGACATTTCCTTCTAAATCGAGTAACGTTTCTATGGAAACGACAGGATTTTCTTTTGGGATACGACAATCTCATTTCCGATCCACTAATCCTTCTTTACTGCATCCCTCACTCCCAAACATTGACGAATTCACGCGGAAATTCCGTCGCTGTGAAATACGAGTACTATGTGTTCTAAGACATTTCCTTCTAAATCGAGTAACGTTTCTATGGAAACGACAGGATTTTCTTTTGGGATACGACAATCTCATTTCCGATCCACTAATCCTTCTTTACTGCATCCCTCACTCCCAAACATTGACGAATTCACACGGAAATTCCGTCGCTATGAAATAAGAGTACTATGTGTTGGAAGACATCTCCTTCTAAATCGAGTAACGTTTCTATGGAAACGACAGGATTTTCATTTGGGATACGACAATCTCATTCCCGATCCACTAATCCTTCTTTACTGCATCCCTCACTCCCAAACATAGACGAATTCACACGGAAATTCCGTCGCTATGAAATACGAGTACAATGTGATCTAAGACATTTCCTTCTAAATCGAGTAACGTTTCTATGGAAACGACAGGATTTTCTTTTGGGATACGATAATCTCATTTCCGATCCACTAATCGTTCTTTACTGCATCCCTCACTCCCAAACATTGACGAATTCACACGGAAATTCCGTCGCTATGAAATACGAGTACTATGTGTTCAAAGACATTTCCCTCTAAATCGAGTAACGTTTCTATGGAAACGACAGGATTTTCTTTTGGGATACGACAATCTCATTTCCGATCCACTAATCCTTCTTTACTGCATCCCTCACTCCCAAACATTGACGAATTCACGCGGAAATTCCGTCGCTGTGAAATACGAGTACTATGTGTTCTAAGACATTTCCTTCTAAATCGAGTAACGTTTCTATGGAAACGACAGGTTTTTCTTTTGGGATACGACAATCTCATTTCCGATCCACTAATCCTTCTTTACTGCATTCCTCACTCCCAAACATTGACGAATTCACGCGGAAATTCCGTCGCTGGGAAATACGAGTACTATGTGTTCTAAGACATTTCCTTCTAAATCGAGTAACGTTTCTATGGAAACGACAGGATTTTCTTTTGGGATACGACAATCTCATTTCCGATCCACTAATCCTTCTTTACTGCATCCCTCACTCCCAAACATTGACGAATTCACACGGAAATTCCGTCGCTGTGAAATACGAATACAATGTGTTCTAAGACATTTCCTTCTAAATCGAGTAACGTTTCTATGGAAACGACAGGATTTTCTTTTGGGATACGACAAACTCATTTCCGATCCACTAATCCTTGTTTACTGCATGCCTCACTCCCAAACATTGACGAATTCACACGGAAATTCCATCGCTGTGAAATACGAGTACTAGGTGTTCTAAGACATTTCCTTCTAAATCGAGTAACGTTTCTATGGAAATGACAGGATTTTCCTTTGGGATACGACAATCTCATTTCCGATCCACTAATCCTTCTTTACTGCATCCCTCACTCCCAAACATTGAAGAATTCACACGGAAATTCCGTCGCTATGAAATACGAGTACTATGTGATCTAAGACATTTCTTTCTAAATCGAGTAACGTTTCTATGGAAACGACAGGATTTTCTTTTGGGATACGACAATCTCATTTCCGATCCACTAATCGTTCTTTACTGCATCCCTCACTCCCAAACATTGACGAATTCACACGGAAATTCCGTCGCTATGAAATACGAGTACTATGTGTTCTAAGACATTTCCTTCTGAATCGAGTAACGTTTCTATGGAAACGACAGGATTTTCTTTTGGGATACGACAGTCTCATTTCCGATCCACTAATCCTTCTTTACTGCATCCCTCACTCCCAAACATTGACGAATTCACACGGAAATTCCGTCGCTATCAAAATACGAGTACTATGTGATCTAAGACATTTCCTTCTAAATCGAGTAACGCTTCTATGGAAACGACAGGATTTTCTTTTGGGATACGACAATCTCATTTCCGATCCACTAATCCTTCTTTACTGCATCCCTCACTCCCAAACATTAACGAATTCACACGGAAATTCCGTCGCTGTGAAATACGAGTACTATTTGTTATAAGACATTTCCTTCTAAATCGAGTAACGTTTCTATGGAAACGACAGGATTTTCTTTTGGGATACGACAATCTCATTTCCGATCCACTAATCCTTCTTTACTGCATCCCTCACTCCCAAACATTGACGAATTCACACGGAAATTCCGTCGCTATGAAATACGAGAACTATGTGATCTAAGACATTTCCTTCTAAATCGATTAACGTTTCTATGGAAACGACAGGATTTTCTTTTGGGATACGACAATCTCATTTCCGATCCACTAATCGTTCTTTACTGCATCCCTCACTCCCAAACATTGACGAATTCACACGGAAATTCCGTCGCTATGATATACGAGTACTATGTGTTCTAAGACATTTCCTTCTAAATCGAGTAACGTTTCTATGGAAACGACAGGATTTTCTTTTGGGATACGACAATCTCATTTCCGATCCACTAATCCTTCTTTACTGCATCCCTCACTCCCAAACATTGACGAAATCACACGGAAATTCCGTCGCTCTGAAATACGAGTACTATGTGTTCTAAGACATTTCCTTCTAAATCGAGTAACGTTTCTATGGAAACGACAGGATTTTCTTTTGGGATACGACAATCTCATTTCCGATCCACTAATCGTTCTTTACTGCATCCCTCACTCCCAAACATTGACGAATTCACACGGAAATTACGTCGCTATGAAATACGAGTACTATGTGTTCTAAGACATTTCCTTCTGAATCGAGTAACGTTTCTATGGAAACGACAGGATTTTCTTTTGGGATACGACAGTCTCATTTCCGATCCACTAATCCTTCTTTACTGCATCCCTCACTCCCAAACATTGACGAATTCACACGGAAATTCCGTCGCTATGAAATACGAGTACTATGTGATCTAAGACATTTCCTTCTAAATCGAGTAACGTTTCTATGGAAACGACAGGATTTTCTTTTGGGATACGACAATCTCATTTCCGATCCACTAATCCTTCTTTACTGCATCCCTCACTCCCAAACATTGACGAATTCACACGGAAATTCCGTCGCTGTGAAATACGAGTACTATGTGTTCTAAGACATTTCCTTCTAAATCGAGTAACGTTTCTATGGAAACGACAGGATTTTCTTTTGGGATACGACAATCTCATTTCCGATCCACTAATCCTTCTTTACTGCATCCCTCACTCCCAAACATTGACGAATTCACACGGAAATTCCGTCGCTATGAAATACGAGAACTATGTGATCTAAGACATTTCCTTCTAAATCGATTAACGTTTCTATGGAAACGACAGGATTTTCTTTTGGGATACGACAATCTCATTTCCGATCCACTAATCGTTCTTTACTGCATCCCTCACTCCCAAACATTGACGAATTCACACGGAAATTCCGTCGCTATGAAATACGAGTACTATGTGTTCTAAGACATTTCCTTCTAAATCGAGTAACGTTTCTATGGAAACGACAGGATTTTCTTTTGGGATACGACAATCTCATTTCCGATCCACCAATCCTTCTTTACTGCATCCCTCACTCCCAAACATTGACGAAATCACACGGAAATTCCGTCGCTCTGAAATACGAGTACTATGTGTTCTAAGACATTTCCTTCTAAATCGAGTAACGTTTCTATGGAAACGACAGGATTTTCTTTTGGGATACGACAATCTCATTTCCGATCCACTAATCCTTCTTTACTGCATCCCTCACTCCCAAACATTGACGAATTCACACGGAAATTCCGTCGCTATGAAATACGAGTACTATGTGTTCTAAGACATTTCCTTCTAAATCGAGTAACGTTTCTATGGAAACGACAGGATTTTCTTTTGGGATACGACAATCTCATTTCCGATCCACTAATCGTTCTTTACTGCATCCCTCACTCCCTAACATTGACGGATTCACACGGAAGTTCCGTCGCTATGAAATACGAGTACTATGTGTTCTAAGACATTTCCTTCTAAATCGAGTAACGTTTCTATGCAAACGACAGGATTTTCTTTTGGGATACGACAATGTCATTTCCGATCCACTAATCCTTCTTTACTGCATCCCTCACTCCCAAACATTGACGAATTCACACGGAAATTCCGTCGCTGTGACATA
The DNA here is from genome assembly GCF_021461395.2 of Schistocerca americana. Classification (NCBI taxonomy): domain Eukaryota; kingdom Metazoa; phylum Arthropoda; class Insecta; order Orthoptera; family Acrididae; genus Schistocerca; species Schistocerca americana. Next base: position 6,898,707 of record NC_060123.1, on the reverse strand, counting down.
CGAGTACTATGTGTTCTAAGACATTTCCTTCTAAATCGAGTAACGTTTCTATGGAAACGACAGGATTTTCTTTTGGGATACGACAATCTCATTTCCGATCCACTAATCCTTCTTTACTGCATCCCTCACTCCCAAACATTGACGAATTCACACGGAAATTCCGTCGCTGTGAAATACGAGTACTATGAGTTCTAAGACATTTCCTTCTAAATCGGGTAACGTTTCTATGGAAACGACAGGATTTTCTTTTGGGATACGACAATCTCATTTCCGATCCACTAATCCTTCTTTACTGCATCCCTCACTCCCAAACATTGACGAATTCACACGGAAATTACGTCGCTGTGAAATACGAGTACTATGTGTTCTAAGACATTTCCTTCTAAATCGAGTTACGTTTCTATGGAAACGACAGGATTTTCTTTTGGGATACGACAATCACATTTCCGATCCACTAATCCTTCTTTACTGCATCCCTCACTCCCAAACATTGACGAACTCACACGGAAATTCCGTCGCTATGAAATACGAATACTATGTGTTCTAAGACATTTCCTTCTAAATCGAGTAACGTTTCTATGGAAACGACAGGATTTTCTTTTGGGATACGACAATCACATTTCCGATCCACTAATCCTTCTTTACTGCATGCCTCACTCCCAAACATTGACGAATTCACACGGAAATTCCATCGCTGTGAAATACGAGTACTATGTGTTCTAAGACATTTCCTTCTAAATCGAGTAACGTTTCTATGGAAATGACAGGATTTTCCTTTGGGATACGACAATCTCATTTCCGATCCACTAATCCTTCTTTACTGCATCCCTCACTACCAAACATTGAAGAATTCACACGGAAATTCCGTCGCTATGAAGTACGAGTACTATGTGATCTAAGACATTTCCTTCTAAATCGAGTAACGTTTCTATGGAAACGACAGGATTTTCTTTTGGGATACGACAATCTCACTTCCGATCCACTAATCGTTCTTTACTGCATCCCTCACTCCCAAACATTGACGAATTCACACGGAAATTCCGTCGCTATGAAATACGAGTACTATGTGATCTAAGACATTTCCTTCTAAATCGAGTAACGTCTCTATGGAAACGACAGGACTTTCTTTTGGGATACGACAATCACATTTCCGATCCACTAATCCTTCTTTACTGCATCCCTCACTCCCAAACATTGAAGAATTCACACGGAAATTCCGTCGCTATGAAATAAGAGTACTATGTGTTCTAAGACATTTCCTTCTAAATCGAGTAACGTTTCTATGGAAACGTCAGAATTTTCTTTTGGGATACGACAATCTCATTTCCGATCCACTAATCCTACTTTACTGCATCCCTCGCACCCAAACATTGACGTATTCACACGGAAACTCCGTCGCTGTGAAATACGAGTACTATGTGTTCTAAGACATTTCCTTCTAAATCGAGTAACGTTTCTATGGAAACAACAGGATTTTCTTTTGGGATACGACAATCACATTTCCGATCCACTAATCCTTCTTTACTGCATCCCTCACTCCCACACATTGAAGAATTCACACGGAAATTCCGTCGCTGTGAAATACGAGTACTATGTGTTCTAAGACATTTCCTTCTAAATCGAGTAACATTTCTATGGAAACGACACGATTTTCTTTTGGGATACGACAATCACATTTCCGATCCACTAATCCTTCTTTACTGCATCCCTCACTCCCAAACATTGACGAATTCACACGGAAATTCCGTCGCTCTGAAATACGAGTACTATGTGTTCTAAGACATTTCCTTCTAAATCGAGTAACGTTTCTATGGAAATGACAGGATTTTCATTTGGGATACGACAATCTCATTCCCGATCCACTAATCCTTCTTTACTGCATCCCTCACTCCCAAACATTGACGAATTCACACGGAAATTCCGTCGCTATGAAATACGAGTACATTGTGATCTAAGGCATTTCCTTCTAAATCGAGTAACGTTTCTATGGAAACGACAGGACTTTCTTTTGGGATACGACAATCTCATTTCCGATCCACTAATCCTTCTTTACTGCATCCCTCACTCCCAAACATTGACGAATTCACACGGAAATTCCGTCGCTGTGAAATACGAGTACTATGTGTTCTAAGACATTTCCTTCTAAATCGAGTAACGTTTCTATGGAAACGACAGGATTTTCTTTTGGGATACGACAATCTCATTTCCGATCCACTAATCCTTCTTTACTGCATCCCTCACTCCCAAACATTGACGAATTCACACGGAAATTCCGTCGCTGTGAAATACGAGTACTATGAGTTCTAAGACATTTCCTTCTAAATCGAGTAACGTTTCTATGGAAACGACAGGATTTTCTTTTGGGATACGACAATCTCATTTCCGATCCACTAATCCTTCTTTACTGCATCCCTCACTCCCAAACATTGACGAATTCACACGGAAATTCCGTCGCTGTGAAATACGAGTACTATGAGTTCTAAGACATTTCCTTCTAAATCGAGTAACGTTTCTATGGAAACGACAGGATTTTCTTTTGGGATACGACAATCTCATTTCCGATCCACTAATCCTTCTTTACTGCATCCCTCACTCCCAAACATTGACGAATTCACACGGAAATTACGTCGCTGTGAAATACGAGTACTATGTGTTCTAAGACATTTCCTTCTAAATCGAGTAACGTTTCTATGGAAACGACAGGATTTTCTTTTGGGATACGAGAATCACATTTCCGATCCACTAATCCTTCTTTACTGCATCCCTCACTCCCAAACATTGACGAATTCACACGGAAATTCCGTCGCTATGAAATACGAATACTATGTGTTCTAAGACATTTCCTTCTAAATCGAGTAACGTTTCTATGGAAACGAAAGGATTTTCTTTTGGGATACGACAATCACATTTCCGATCCACTAATCCTTCTTTACTGCATGCCTCACTCCCAAACATTGACGAATTCACACGGAAATTCCGTCGCTATGAAGTACGAGTACTATGTGATCTAAGACATTTCCTTCTAAATCGAGTAACGTTTCTATGGAAACGACAGGATTTTCTTTTGGGATACGACAATCTCACTTCCGATCCACTAATCGTTCTTTACTGCATCCCTCACTCCCAAACATTGACGAATTCACACGGAAATTACGTCGCTATGAAATACGAGTACTATGTGTTCTAAGACATTTCCTTCTGAATCGAGTAACGTTTCTATGAAAAAGGACAGGAATTTCTTTTGGGATACGACAGTCTCATTTCCGATCCACTAATCCTTCTTTACTGCATCCCTCACTCCCAAACATTGACGAATTCACACGGAAATTCCGTCGCTATGAAATACGAGTACTATGTGATCTAAGACATATCCTTCTAAATCGAGTAACGTTTCTATGGAAACGACAGGATTTTCTTTTGGGATACGAGAATCTCATTTCCGATCCACTAATCCTTCTTTACTGCATCCCTCACTCCCAAACATTGACGAATTCACACGGAAAATCCGTCGCTGTGAAATACGAGTACTATGTGTTCTAAGACATTTCCTTCTAAATCGAGTAACGTTTCTAAGGAAACGACAGGATTTTCTTTTGGGATACGACAATCTCATTTCCGATCCACTAATCCTTCTTTACTGCATCCCTCACTCCCAAACATTGACGAATTCACACGGAAATTCCGTCGCTATGAAATACGAGTACTATGTGATCTAAGACATTTCCTTCTAAATCGAGTAACGTCTCTATGGAAACGACAGGACTTTCTTTTGGGATACGACAATCACATTTCCGATCCACTAATCCTTCTTTACTGCATCCCTCACTCCCAAACATTGAAGAATTCACACGGAAATTCCGTCGCTATGAAATAAGAGTACTATGTGTTCTAAGACATTTCCTTCTAAATCGAGTAACGTATCTATGGAAACGTCAGAATTTTCTTTTGGGATACGACAATCTCATTTCCGATCCACTAATCCTTCTTTACTGCATCCCTCACACCCAAACATTGACGAATTCACGCGGAAATTCCGTCGCTGTGAAATACGAGTACTTTGTGTTCTAAGACATTTCCTTCTAAATCGAGTAACGTTTCTATGGAAACGACAGGATTTTCTTTTGGGATACGACAATCTCATTTCCGATCCACTAATCCTTCTTTACTGCATCCCTCACTCCCAAACATTGACGAATTCACACGGAAATTCCGTCGCTGTGAAATACGAATACAATGTGTTCTAAGACATTTCCTTCTAAATCGAGTAACATTTCTATGGAAACGACAGGATTTTCTTTTGGGATACGACAAACTCATTTCCGATCCACTAATCCTTGTTTACTGCATGCCTCACTCCCAAACATTGACGAATTCACACGGAAATTCCATCGCTGTGAATTACGAGTACTATGTGTTCTAAGACATTTACTTCTAAATCGAGTAACGTTTCTATGGAAATGACAGGATTTTCCTTTGGGATATGACAATCTCATTTCCGATCCACTAATCCTTCTTTACTGCATCCCTCACTCCCAAACATTGACGAATTCACACGGAAATTCCGTCGCTATGAAATACGAGTACTATGTGATCTAAGACATTTCCTTCTAAAACGACTAACGTTTCTATGGAAACGACAGGACTTTCTTTTGGGATACGACAATCACATTTCCGATCCACTAATCCTTCTTTACTGCATCCCACACTCCCAAACATTGAAGAATTCACACGGAAATTCCGTCGCTTTGAAATACGAGTACTATGTGATCTAAGACATTTCCTTCTAAATCGAGTAACGTTTCTATGGAAACGACAGGATTTTCTTTTGGGATACGACACTCTCACTTCCGATCCACTAATCGTTCTTTACTGCATCCCTCACTCCCAAACATTGACGAATTCCCACGGAAATTCCGTCGCTGTGAAATACGAGTACTATGTGTTCTAAGACATTTCCTTCTAAATCGAGTAACGTTTCTAAGGAAACGACAGGATTTTCTTTTGGGATACGACAATCTCATTTCCGATCCACTAATCCTTCTTTACTGCATCCCTCACTCCCAAACATTGACGAATTCACACGGAAATTCCGTCGCTATGAAATACGAGTACTATGTGATCTAAGACATTTCCTTCTAAATCGAGTAACGTTTCGATGGAAACGACAGGACTTTCTTTTGGGATACGACAATCACATTTCCGATCCACTAATCCTTCTTTACTGCATCCCTCACTCCCAAACATTGAAGAATTCACACGGAAATTCCGTCGCTATGAAATAAGAGTACTATGTGTTCTAAGACATTTCCTTCTAAATCGAGTAACGTTTCTATGGAAACGACAGAATTTTCTTTTGGGATACGACAATCTCATTTCCGATCCACTAATCCTTCTTTACTGCATCCCTCACTCCCAAACATTGACGAAATCACACGGAAACTCCGTCGCTGTGAAATACGAGTACTATGTGTTCTAAGACATTTCCTTCTAAATCGAGTAACGTTTCTATGGAAACAACAGGATTTTCTTTTGGGATACGACGATCACATTTCCGATCCACTAATCCTTCTTTACTGCATCCCTCACTCCCACACATTGAAGAATTCACACGGAAATTCCGTCGCTGTGAAATACGAGTACTATGTGTTCTAAGACATTTCCTTCTAAATCGAGTAACATTTCTATGGAAACGACAGGATTTTCTTTTGGGATACGACAATCACATTTCCGATCCACTAATCCTTCTTTACAGCATCCCTCACTCCCAAACATTGACGAATTCACACGGAAATTCCGTCGCTCTGAAATACGAGTACTATGTGTTCTAAGACATTTCCTTCTAAATCGAGTAACGTTTCTATGGAAACGACAGGATTTTCATTTGGGATACGACAATCTCATTCCCGATCCACTAATCCTTCTTTACTGCATCCCTCACTCCCAAACATTGACGAATTCACACGGAAATTCCGTCGCTATGAAATACGAGTACTATGTGTTCTAAGACATTTCCTTCTAAATCGAGTAACGTTTCTATGGAAACAACAGGTTTTTCTTTTGGGATACGACAATCACATTTCCGATCCACTAATCCTTCTTTACTGCATCCCTCACTCTCACACATTGAAGAATTCACACGGAAATTCCGTCGCTGTGAAATACGAGTACTATGTGTTCTAAGACACTTCCTTCTAAATCGAGTAACATTTCTATGGAAACGACAGGATTTTCTTTTGGGATACGACAATCACATTTCCGATCCACTAATCCTTCTTTACTGCATCCCTCACTCCCAAACATTGACGAATTCACACGGAAATTCCGTCGCTCTGAAATACGAGTACCATGTGTTCTAAGACATTTCCTTCTAAATCGAGTAACGTTTCTATGGAAACGACAGGATTTTCATTTGGGATACGACAATCTCATTCCCGATCCACTAATCCTACTTTACTGCATCCCTCACTCTTAAACATTGACGAATTCACACGGAAATTCCGTCGCTATGAAATACGAGTACAATGTGATCTAAGACATTTCCTTCTAAATCGAGTAACGTTTCTATGGAAACGACAGGATTTTCTTTTGGGATACGACAATCTCATTTCCGATCCACTAATCGTTCTTTACTGCATCCCTCACTCCCAAACATTGACGAATTCACACGGAAATTCCGTCGCTATGAAATACGAGTACTATGTGTTCAAAGACATTTCCCTCTAAATCGAGTAACGTTTCTATGGAAACGACAGGATTTTCTTTTGGGATACGACAATCTCATTTCCGATCCACTAATCCTTCTTTACTGCATCCCTCACTCCCAAACATTGACGAATTCACGCGGAAATTCCGTCGCTGTGAAATACGAGTACTTTGTGTTCTAAGACATTTCCTTCTAAATCGAGTAACGTTTCTATGGAAACGACAGGATTTTCTTTTGGGATACGACAATCTCATTTCCGATCCACTAATCCTTCTTTACTGCATCCCTCACTCCCAAACATTGACGAATTCACACGGAAATTCCGTCGCTGTGAAATACGAATACAATGTGTTCTAAGACATTTCCTTCTAAATCGAGTAACATTTCTATGGAAACGACAGGATTTTCTTTTGGGATACGACAAACTCATTTCCGATCCACTAATCCTTGTTTACTGCATGCCTCACTCCCAAACATTGACGAATTCACACGGAAATTCCATCGCTGTGAAATACGAGTACTATGTGTTCTAAGACATTTACTTCTAAATCGAGTAACGTTTCTATGGAAATGACAGGATTTTCCTTTGGGATACGACAATCTCATTTCCGATCCACTAATCCTTCTTTACTGCATCCCTCACTCCCAAACATTGACGAATTCACACGGAAATTCCGTCGCTATGAAATACGAGTACTATGTGATCTAAGACATTTCCTTCTAAATCGACTAACGTTTCTATGGAAACGACAGGACTTTCTTTTGGGATACGACAATCACATTTCCGATCCACTAATCCTTCTTTACTGCATCCCACACTCCCAAACATTGAAGAATTCACACGGAAATTCCGTCGCTTTGAAATACGAGTACTATGTGATCTAAGACATTTCCTTCTAAATCGAGTAACGTTTCTATGGAAACGACAGGATTTTCTTTTGGGATACGACACTCTCACTTCCGATCCACTAATCGTTCTTTACTGCATCCCTCACTCCCAAACATTGACGAATTCACACGGAAATTCCGTCGCTGTGAAATACGAGTACTATGTGTTCTAAGACATTTCCTTCTAAATCGAGTAACGTTTCTAAGGAAACGACAGGATTTTCTTTTGGGATACGACAATCTCATTTCCGATCCACTAATCCTTCTTTACTGCATCCCTCACTCCCAAACATTGACGAATTCACACGGAAATTCCGTCGCTATGAAATACGAGTACTATGTGATCTAAGACATTTCCTTCTAAATCGAGTAACGTTTCGATGGAAACGACAGGACTTTCTTTTGGGATACGACAATCACATTTCCGATCCACTAATCCTTCTTTACTGCATCCCTCACTCCCAAACATTGAAGAATTCACACGGAAATTCCGTCGCTATGAAATAAGAGTACTATGTGTTCTAAGACATTTCCTTCTAAATCGAGTAACGTTTCTATGGAAACGACAGAATTTTCTTTTGGGATACGACAATCTCATTTCCGATCCACTTATCCTTCTTTACTGCATCCCTCACTCCCAAACATTGACGAAATCACACGGAAACTCCGTCGCTGTGAAATACGAGTACTATGTGTTCTAAGACATTTCCTTCTAAATCGAGTAACGTTTCTATGGAAACAACAGGATTTTCTTTTGGGATACGACGATCACATTTCCGATCCACTAATCCTTCTTTACTGCATCCCTCACTCCCACACATTGAAGAATTCACACGGAAATTCCGTCGCTGTGAAATACGAGTACTATGTGTTCTAAGACATTTCCTTCTAAATCGAGTAACATTTCTATGGAAACGACAGGATTTTCTTTTGGGATACGACAATCACATTTCCGATCCACTAATCCTTCTTTACAGCATCCCTCACTCCCAAACATTGACGAATTCACACGGAAATTCCGTCGCTCTGAAATACGAGTACTATGTGTTCTAAGACATTTCCTTCTAAATCGAGTAACGTTTCTATGGAAACGACAGGATTTTCATTTGGGATACGACAATCTCATTCCCGATCCACTAATCCTTCTTTACTGCATCCCTCACTCCCAAACATTGACGAATTCACACGGAAATTCCGTCGCTATGAAATACGAGTACAATGTGATCTAAGACATTTCCTTCTAAATCGAGTAACGTTTCTATGGAAACGACAGGATTTTCTTTTGGGATACGACAATCTCATTTCCGATCCACTAATCCTTCTTTACTGCATCCCTCACTCCCAAACATTGACGAATTCACACGGAAATTCCGTCGCTGTGAAATACGAGTACTATGTGTTCTAAGACATTTCCTTCTAAATCGAGTAACGTTTCTAAGGAAACGACAGGATTTTCTTTTGGGATACGACAATCTCATTTCCGATCCACTAATCCTTCTTTACTGCATCCCTCACACCCAAACATTGACGAATTCACACGGAAATTCCGTCGCTATGAAATACGAGTACTATGTGATCTAAGACATTTCCTTCTAAATCGAGTAACGTCTCTATGGAAACGACAGGACTTTCTTTTGGGATACAACAATCACATTCCCGATCCACTAATCCTTCTTTACTGCATCCCTCACTCCCAAACATTGAAGAATTCACACGGAAATTCCGTCGCTATGAAATAAGAGTACTATGTGTTCTAAGACATTTCCTTCTAAATCGAGTAACGTATCTATGGAAACGTCAGAATTTTCTTTTGGGATACGACAATCTCATTTCCGATCCACTAATCCTTCTTTACTGCATCCCTCACACCCAAACATTGACGAATTCACACGGAAACTCCGTCGCTGTGAAATACGAGTACTGTGTGTTCTAAGACATTTCCTTCTAAATCGAGTAACGTTTCCATGGAAACAACAGGTTTTTCTTTTGGGATACGACAATCACATTTCCGATCCACTAATCCTTCTTTACTGCATCCCTCACTCCCACACATTGAAGAATTCACACGGAAATTCCGTCGCTGTGAAATACGAGTACTATGTGTTCTAAGACATTTCCTTCTAAATCGAGTAACATTTCTATGGAAACGACAGGATTTTCTTTTGGGATACGACAATCACATTTCCGATCCACTAATCCTTCTTTACTGCATCCCTCACTCCCAAACATTGACGAATTCACACGGAAATTCCGTCGCTCTGAAATACGAGTACTACGTGTTCTAAGACATTTCCTTCTAAATCGAGTAACGTTTCTATGGAAACGACAGGATTTTCATTTGGGATACGACAATCTCATTCCCGATCCACTAATCCTTCTTTACTGCATCCCTCACTCCCAAACATTGACGAATTCACACGGAAATTCCGTCGCTATGAAATACGAGTACAATGTGATCTAAGACATTTCCTTCTAAATCGAGTAACGTTTCTATGGAAACGACAGGATTTTCTTTTGGGATACGACAATCTCATTTCCGATCCACTAATCGTTCTTTACTGCATCCCTCACTCCCAAACATTGACGAATTCACACGGAAATTCCGTCGCTATGAAATACGAGTACTATGTGTACAAAGACATTTCCCTCTAAATCGAGTAACGTTTCTATGGAAACGACAGGATTTTCTTTTAAGATACGACAATCTCATTTCCGATCCACTAATCCTTCTTTACTGCATCCCTCACTCCCAAATATTGACGAATTCACGCGGAAATTCCGTCGCTGTGAAATACGAGTACTATGTGTTCTAAGACATTTCCTTCTAAATCGAGTAACGTTTCTATGGAAACGACAGGATTTTCTTTTGGGATACGACAATCTCATTTCCGATCCACTAATCCTTCTTTACTGCATCCCTCACTCCCAAACATTGACGAATTCACGCGGAAATTCCGTCGCTGTGAAATACGAGTACTATGTGTTCTAAGACATTTCCTTCTAAATCGAGTAACGTTTCTATGGAAACGACAGGATTTTCTTTTGGGATACGACAATCTCATTTCCGATCCACTAATCCTTCTTTACTGCATCCCTCACTCCCAAACATTGACGAATTCACACGGAAATTCCGTCGCTATGAAATAAGAGTACTATGTGTTGTAAGACATCTCCTTCTAAATCGAGTAACGTTTCTATGGAAACGACAGGATTTTCATTTGGGATACGACAATCTCATTCCCGATCCACTAATCCTTCTTTACTGCATCCCTCACTCCCAAACATAGACGAATTCACACGGAAATTCCGTCGCTATGAAATACGAGTACAATGTGATCTAAGACATTTCCTTCTAAATCGAGTAACGTTTCTATGGAAACGACAGGATTTTCTTTTGGGATACGACAATCTCATTTCCGATCCACTAATCGTTCTTTACTGCATCCCTCACTCCCAAACATTGACGAATTCACACGGAAATTCCGTCGCTATGAAATACGAGTACTATGTGTTCAAAGACATTTCCCTCTAAATCGAGTAACGTTTCTATGGAAACGACAGGATTTTCTTTTGGGATACGACAATCTCATTTCCGATCCACTAATCCTTCTTTACTGCATCCCTCACTCCCAAACATTGACGAATTCACGCGGAAATTCCGTCGCTGTGAAATACGAGTACTATGTGTTCTAAGACATTTCCTTCTAAATCGAGTAACGTTTCTATGGAAACCACAGGATTTTCTTTTGGGATACGACAATCTCATTTCCGATCCACTAATCCTTCTTTACTGCATCCCTCACTCCCAAACATTGACGAATTCACACGGAAATTCCGTCGCTGTGAAATACGAATACAATGTGTTCTAAGACATTTCCTTCTAAATCGAGTAACATTTCTATGGAAACGACAGGATTTTCTTTTGGGATACGACAAACTCATTTCCGATCCACTAATCCTTGTTTACTGCATGCCTCACTCCCAAACATTGACGAATTCACACGGAAATTCCATCGCTGTGAAATACGAGTACTATGTGTTCTAAGACATTTCCTTCTAAAACGAGTAACGTTTCTATGGAAATGACAGGATTTTCCTTTGGGATACGACAATCTCATTTCCGATCCACTAATCCTTCTTTACTGCATCCCTCACTCCCAAACATTGACGAATTCACACGGAAATTCCGTCGCTATGAAATACGAGTACTATGTGAACTAAGACATTTCCTTCTAAATTGAGTAACGTTTGTATGGAAACGACAGGACTTTCTTTTGGGATACGACAATCACATTTCCGATCCACTAATCCTTCTTTACTGCATCCCACACTCCCAAACATTGAAGAATTCACACGGAAATTCCGTCGCTATGAAATACGAGTACTATGTGATCTAAGACATTTCCTTCTAAATCGAGTAACGTTTCTATGGAAACGACAGGATTTTCTTTTGGGATACGACACTCTCACTTCCGATCCACTAATCGTTCTTTACTGCATCCCTCACTCCCAAACATTGACGAATTCACACGGAAATTCCGTCGCTGTGAAATACGAGTACTATGTGTTCTAAGACATTTCCTTCTAAATCGAGTAACGTTTCTAAGGAAACGACAGGATTTTCTTTTGGGATACGACAATCTCATTTCCGATCCACTAATCCTTCTTTACTGCATCCCTCACTCCCAAACATTGACGAATTCACACGGAAATTCCGTCGCTATGAAATACGAGTACTATGTGATCTAAGACATTTCCTTCTAAATCGAGTAACGTTTCGATGGAAACGACAGGACTTTCTTTTGGGATACGACAATCACATTTCCGATCCACTAATCCTTCTTTACTGCATCCCTCACTCCCAAACATTGAAGAATTCACACGGAAATTCCGTCGCTATGAAATAAGAGTACTATGTGTTCTAAGACATTTCCTTCTAAATCGAGTAACGTTTCTATGGAAACGACAGAATTTTCTTTTGGGATACGACAATCTCATTTCCGATCCACTAATCCTTCTTTACTGCATCCCTCACTCCCAAACATTGACGAATTCACACGGAAACTCCGTCGCTGTGAAATACGAGTACTATGTGTTCTAAGACATTTCCTTCTAAATCGAGTAACGTTTCTATGGAAACAACAGGATTTTCTTTTGGGATACGACGATCACATTTCCGATCCACTAATCCTTCTTTACTGCATCCCTCACTCCCACACATTGAAGAATTCACACGGAAATTCCGTCGCTGTGAAATACGAGTACTATGTGTTCTAAGACATTTCCTTCTAAATCGAGTAACATTTCTATGGAAACGACAGGATTTTCTTTTGGGATACGACAATCACATTTCCGATCCACTAATCCTTCTTTACAGCATCCCTCACTCCCAAACATTGACGAATTCACACGGAAATTCCGTCGCTCTGAAATACGAGTACTATGTGTTCTAAGACATTTCCTTCTAAATCGAGTAACGTTTCTATGGAAACGACAGGATTTTCATTTGGGATACGACAATCTCATTCCCGATCCACTAATCCTTCATTACTGCATCCCTCACTCCCAAACATCGACGAATTCTCACGGAAATTCCGTTGCTATGAAATACGAGTACAATGTGATCTAAGACATTTCCTTCTAAATCGAGTAACGTTTCTATGGAAACGACAGGATTTTCTTTTGGGATACGACAATCTCATTTCCGATCCACTAATCGTTCTTTACTGCATCCCTCACTCCCAAACATTGACGAATTCACACGGAAATTCCGTCGCTATGAAATACGAGTACTATGTGTTCTAAGACATTTCCTTCTAAATCGAGTAACGTTTCTATGGAAACGACAGGATTTTCTTTTGGGATACGACAATCTCATTTCCGATCCACTAATCCTTCTTTATTGCATCCCTCACTCCCAAACATTGACGAATTCACACGGAAATTCCGTCGCTGTGAAATACGAATACAATGTGTTCTAAGACATTTCCTTCTAAATCGAGTAACGTTTCTATGGAAGCGACAGGATTTTCTTTTGGGATACGACAAACTCATTTCCGATCCACTAATCCATGTTTACTGCATGCCTCACTCCCAAACATTGACGAATTCACACGGAAATTCCATCGCTGTGAAATACGAGTACTATGTGTTCTAAGACATTTCCTTCTAAATCGAGTAACGTTTCTATGGAAATGACAGGATTTTCCTTTGGGATACGACAATCTCATTTCCGATCCACTAATCGTTCTTTACTGCATCCCTCACTCCCAAACATTGAAGAATTCACACGGAAATTCCGTCGCTATGAAATACGAGTACTATGTGATCTAAGACATTTCCTTCTAAATCGAGTAACGTTTCTATGGAAACGAAAGGATTTTCTTTTGGGATACGACAATCTCATTTCCGATCCACTAATCGTTCTTTACTGCATCCCTCACTCCCAAACAATGACGAATTCACACGGAAATTGCGTCGCTATGAAATACGAGTACTATGTGTTCTAAGAAATTTCCTTCAGAATCGAGTAACGTTTCTATGGAAACGACAGGATTTTCCTTTGGGATACGACAGTCTCATCTCCGATCCACTAATCCTTCTTTAATGCATCCCTCACTCCCAAACATTGACGAATTCACACGGAAATTCCGTCGCTATGAAATACGAGTACTATGTGATCTAAGACATTTCCTTCTAAATCGAGTAACGTTTCTATGGAAACGACAGGATTTTCTTTTGGGATACGACAATCTCATTTCCGATCCACTAATCCTTCTTTACTGCATCCCTCACTCCCAAACATTAACGAATTCACACGGAAATTCCGTCGCTGTGAAATACGAGTACTATTTGTTATAAGACATTTCCTTCTAAATCGAGTAACGTTTCTATGGAAACGACAGGATTTTCTTTTGGGATACGACAATCTCATTTCCGATCCACTAATCCTTCTTTACTGCATCCCTCACTCCCAAACATTGACGAATTCACACGGAAATTCCGTCGCTATGAAATACGAGAACTATGTGATCTAAGACATTTCCTTCTAAATCGAGTAACGTTTCTATGGAAACGACAGGATTTTCTTTTGGGATACGACAATCTCATTTCCGATCCACTAATCGTTCTTTACTGCATCCCTCACTCCCAAACATTGACGAATTCACACGGAAATTCCGTCGCTATGAAATACGAGTACTATGTGTTCTAAGACATTTCCTTCTAAATCGAGTAACGTTTCTATGGAAACGACAGGATTTTCTTTTGGGATACGACAATCTCATTTCCGATCCACTAATCCTTCTTTACTGCATCCCTCACTCCCAAACATTGACGAATTCACACGGAAATTCCGTCGCTGTGAAATACGAATACAATTTGTTCTAAGACATTTCCTTCTAAATCGAGTAACGTTTCTATGGAAACGACAGGATTTTCTTTTGGGATACGACAAACTCATTTCCGATCCACTAATCCTTGTTTACTGCATGCCTCACTCCCAAACATTGACGAATTCACACGGAAATTCCATCGCTGTGAAATACGAGTACTATGTGTTCTAAGACATTTCCTTCTAAATCGAGTAACGTTTCTATGGAAATGACAGGATTTTCCTTTGGGATACGACAATCTCATTTCCGATCCACTAATCGTTCTTTACTGCATCCCTCACTCCCAAACATTGAAGAATTCACACGGAAATTCCGTCGCTATGAAATACGAGTACTATGTGATCTAAGACATTTCCTTCTAAATCGAGTAACGTTTCTATGGAAACGACAGGATTTTCTTTTGGGATACGACAATCTCATTTCCGATCCACTAATCGTTCTTTACTGCATCCCTCACTCCCAAACAATGACGAATTCACACGGCAATTGCGTCGCTATGAAATACGAGTACTATGTGTTCTAAGACATTTCCTTCTGAATCGAGTAACGTTTCTATGGAAACGACAGGATTTTCTTTTGGGATACGACAGTCTCATTTCCGATCCACTAATCCTTCTTTACTGCATCCCTCACTCCCAAACATTGACGAATTCACACTGAAATTCCGTCGCTATGAAATACGAGTACTATGTGATCTAAGACATTTCCTTCTAAATCGAGTAACGTTTCTATGGAAACGACAGGATTTTCTTTTGGGATACGACAATCTCATTTCCGATCCACTAATCCTTCTTTACTGCATCCCTCACTCCCAAACATTAACGAATTCACACGGAAATTCCGTCGCTGTGAAATACGAGTACTATTTGTTATAAGACATTTCCTTCTAAATCGAGTAACGTTTCTATGGAAACGACAGGATTTTCTTTTGGGATACGACAATCTCATTTCCGATCCACTAATCCTTCTTTACTGCATCCCTCACTCCCAAACATTGACGAATTCACACGGAAATTCCGTCGCTATGAAATACGAGAACTATGTGATCTAAGACATTTCCTTCTAAATCGAGTAACGTTTCTATGGAAACGACAGGATTTTCTTTTGGGATACGACAATCTCATTTCCGATCCACTAATCGTTCTTTACTGCATCCCTCACTCCCAAACATTGACGAATTCACACGGAAATTCCGTCGCTATGAAATACGAGTACTATGTGTTCTAAGACATTTCCTTCTAAATCGAGTAACGTTTCTATGGAAACGACAGGATTTTCTTTTGGGATACGACAATCTCATTTCCGATCCACTAATCCTTCTTTACTGCATCCCTCACTCCCAAACATTGACGAAATCACACGGAAATTCCGTCGCTCTGAAATACGAGTACTATGTGTTCTAAGACATTTCCTTCTAAATCGAGTAACGTTTCTATGGAAACGACAGGATTTTCTTTTGGGATACGACAATCTCATTTCCGATCCAATAATCCTTCTTTACTGCATCCCTCACTCCCAAACATTGACGAATTCACACGGAAATTCCGTCGCTATGAAATACGAGTACTATGTGTTCTAAGACATTTCCTTCTAAATCGAGTAACGTTTCTATGGAAACGACAGGATTTTCTTTTGGGATACGACAATGTCATTTCCGATCCACTAATCCTTCTTTACTGCATCCCTCACTCCCAAACATTGACGAATTCACACGGAAATTCCGTCGCTGTGAAATACGAGTACTATGTGTTCTAAGACATTTCCTTCTAAATCGAGTAACGTTTCTATGGAAACGACAGGATTTTCTTTTGGGATACGACAATCTCATTTCCGATCCACTAATCCTTCTTTACTGCATCCCTCACTCCCAAACATTGACGAATTCACACGGAAATTCCGTCGCTGTGAAATACGAGTACTATGAGTTCTAAGACATTTCCTTCTAAATCGAGTAGCGTTTCTATGGAAACGACAGGATTTTCTTTTGGGATACGACAATCTCATTTCCGATCCACTAATCCTTCTTTACTGCATCCCTCACTCCCAAACATTGACGAATTCACACGGAAATTCCGTCGCTATGAAATACGAGTACTATGTGATCTAAGACATTTCCTTCTAAATCGAGTAACGTCTCTATGGAAACGACAGGACTTTCTTTTGGGATACGACAATCTCATTTCCGATCCACTAATCCTTCTTTACTGCATCCCTCACTCCCAAACATTGACGAATTCACACGGAAATTCCGTCGCTATGAAATACGAGTACTATGTGATCTAAGACATTTCCTTCTAAATCGAGTAACGTCTCTATGGAAACGACAGGACTTTCTTTTGGGATACGACAATCACATTTCCGATCCACTAATCCTTCTTTACTGCATCCCTCACTCCCAAACATTGAAGAATTCACACGGAAATTCCGTCGCTATGAAATAAGAGTACTATGTGTTCTAAGACATTTCCTTCTAAATCGAGTAACGTTTCTATGGAAACGTCAGAATTTTCTTTTGGGATACGACAATCTCATTTCCGTTCCACTAATCCTTCTTTACTGCATCCCTCACACCCAAACATTGACGTATTCACACGGAAACTCCGTCGCTGTGAAATACGAGTACTATGTGTTCTAAGACATTTCCTTCTAAATCGAGTAACGTTTCTATGGAAACAACAGGATTTTCTTTTGGGATACGACAATCACATTTCCGATCCACTAATCCTTCTTTACTGCATCCCTCACTCCCACACATTGAAGAATTCACACGGAAATTCCGTCGCTGTGAAATACGAGTACTATGTGTTCTAAGACATTTCCTTCTAAATCGAGTAACATTTCTATGGAAACGACAGGATTTTCTTTTGGGATACGACAATCACATTTCCGATCCACTAATCCTTCTTTACTGCATCCCTCACTCCCAAACATTGACGTATTCACACGGAAACTCCGTCGCTGTGAAATACGAGTACTATGTGTTCTAAGACATTTCCTTCTAAATCGAGTAACGTTTCTATGGAAACAACAGGATTTTCTTTTGGGATACGACAATCACATTTCCGATCCACTAATCCTTCTTTACTGCATCCCTCACTCCCACACATTGAAGAATTCACACGGAAAGTCCGTCGCTGTGAAATACGAGTACTATGTGTTCTAAGACATTTCCTTCTAAATCGAGTAACATTTCTATGGAAACGACAGGATTTTCTTTTGGGATACGACAATCACATTTCCGATCCACTAATCCTTCTTTACTGCATCCCTCACTCCCAAACATTGACGAATTCACACGGAAATTCCGTCGCTCTGAAATACGAGTACTGTGTGTTCTAAGACATTTCCTTCTAAATCGAGTAACGTTTCTATGGTAATGACAGGATTTTCATTTGGGATACGACAATCTCATTCCCGATCCACTAATCCTTCTTTACTGCATCCCTCACTCCCAAACATTGACGAATTCACACGGAAATTCCGTCGCTATGAAATACGAGTACAATGTGATCTAAGGCATTTCCTCCTAAATCGAGTAACGTTTCTATGGAAACGACAGGACTTTCTTTTGGGATACGACAATCTCATTTCCGATCCACTAATCCTTCTTTACTGCATCCCTCACTCCCAAACATTGACGAAATCACACGGAAATTCCGACGCTGTGAAATACGAGTACTATGTGTTCTAAGACATTTCCTTCTAAATCGAGTAACGTTTCTATGGAAACGACAGGATTTTCTTTTGGGATACGACAATCTCATTTCCGATCCACTAATCCTTCTTTACTGCATCCCTCACTCCCAAACATTGACGAATTCACACGGAAATTCCGTCGCTGTGAAATACGAGTACTATGAGTTCTAAGACATTTCCTTCTAAATCGAGTAACGTTTCTATGGAAACGACAGGATTTTCTTTTGGGATACGACAATCTCATTTCCGATCCACTAATCCTTCTTTACTGCATCCCTCACTCCCAAACATTGACGAATTCACACGGAAATTACGTCGCTGTGAAATACGAGTACTATGTGTTCTAAGACATTTCCTTCTAAATCGAGTAACGTTTCTATGGAAACGACAGGATTTTCTTTTGGGATACGACAATCACATTTCCGATCCACTAATCCTTCTTTACTGCATCCCTCACGCCCAAACATTGACGAATTCACACGGAAATTCCGTCGCTATGAAATACGAGTACTATGTGTTCTAAGACATTTCCTTCTAAATCGAGTAACGTTTCTATGGAAACGACAGTATTTTCTTTTGGGATACGACAATCACATTTCCGATCCACTAATCCTTCTTTACTGCACGCCTCACTCCCAAACATTGACGAATTCACACGGAAATTCAAACGCTGTGAAATACGAGTACTATGTGTTCTAAGACATTTCCTTCTAAATCGAGTAACGTTTCTATGGAAATGACAGGATTTTCCTTTGGGATACGACAATCTCATTTCCGATCCACTAATCCTTCTTTACTGCATCCCTCACTACCAAACATTGAAGAATTCACACGGAAATTCCGTCGCTATGAAGTACGAGTACTATGTGATCTAAGACATTTCCTTCTAAATCGAGTAACGTTTCTATGGAAACGACAGGATTTTCTTTTGGGATACGACAATCTCACTTCCGATCCACTAATCGTTCTTTACTGCATCCCTCACTCCCAAACATTGACGAATTCACACGGAAATTACGTCGCTATGAAATACGAGTACTATGTGTTCTAAGACATTTCCTTCTGAATCGAGTAACGTTTCTATGGAAACGACAGGATTTTCTTTTGGGATGCGACAGTCTCATTTCCGATCCACTAATCCTTCTTTACTGCATCCCTCACTCCCAAACATTGACGAATTCACACGGAAATTCCGTCGCTATGAAATACGAGTACTATGTGATCTAAGACATATCCTCCTAAATCGAGTAACGTTTCTATGGAAACGACAGGATTTTCTTTTGGGATACGACAATCTCATTTCCGATCCACTAATCCTTCTTTACTGCATCCCTCACTCCCAAACATTGACGAATTCACACGGAAATTCCGTCGCTGTGAAATACGAGTACTATGTGTTCTAAGACATTTCCTTCTAAATCGAGTAACGTTTCTAAGGAAACGACAGGATTTTCTTTTGGGATACGTCAATCTCATTTCCGATCCACTAATCCTTCTTTACTGCATCCCTCACTCCCAAACATTGACGAATTCACACGGAAATTCCGTCGCTATGAAATACGAGTACTATGTGATCTAAGACATTTCCTTCTAAATCGAGTAACGTCTCTATGGAAACGACAGGACTTTCTTTTGGGATACGACAATCACATTTCCGATCCACCAATCCTTCTTTACTGCATCCCTCACTCCCAAACATTGAAGAATTCACACGGAAATTCCGTCGCTATGAAATAAGAGTACTATGTGTTCTAAGACATTTCCTTCTAAATCGAGTAACGTATCTATGGAAACGTCAGAATTTTCTTTTGGGATACGACAATCTCATTTCCGATCCACTAATCCTTCTTTACTGCATCCCTCACACCCAAACATTGACGAATTCACACGGAAACTCCGTCGCTGTGAAATACGAGTACTATGTGTTCTAAGACATTTCCTTCTAAATCGAGTAACGTTTCTATGGAAACAACAGGATTTTCTTTTGGGATACGACAATCACATTTCCGATCCACTAATCCTTCTTTACTGCATCCTTCACTACCACACATTGAAGAATTCACACGGAAATTCCGTCGCTGTGAAATACGAGTACTATGTGTTCTAAGACATTTCCTTCTAAATCGAGTAACATTTCTATGGAAACGACAGGATTTTCTTTTGGGATACGACAATCACATTTCCGATCCACTAATCCTTCTTTACTGCATCCCTCACTCCCAAACATTGCCGAATTCACACGGAAATTCCGTCGCTCTGAAATACGAGTACTATGTGTTCTAAGACATTTCCTTCTAAATCGAGTAACGTTTCTATGGAAACGACAGGATTTTCATTTGGGATACGACAATCTCATTCCCGATCCACTAATCCTTCTTTACTGCATCCCTCACTCCCAAACATTGACGAATTCACACGGAAATTCCGTCGCTATGAAATACGAGTACAATGTGATCTAAGACCTTTCCTTCTAAATCGAGTAACGTTTCTATGGAAACGACAGGATTTTCTTTTGGGATACGACAATCTCATTTCCGATCCACTAATCGTTCTTTACTGCATCCCTCACTCCCAAACATTGACGAATTCACACGGAAATTCCGTCGTTATGAAATACGAGTACTATGTGTTCAAAGACATTTCCCTCTAAATCGAGTAACGTTTCTATGGAAACGACAGGATTTTCTTTTGGGTTACGACAATCTCATTTCCGATCCACTAATCCTTCTTTACTGCATCCCTCACTCCCAAACATTGACGAATTCACGCGGAAATTCCGTCGCTGTGAAATACGAGTACTATGTGTTCTAAGACATTTCCTTCTAAATCGAGTAACGTTTCTATGGAAACGACAGGATTTTCTTTTGGGATACGACAATCTCATTTCCGATCCACTAATCCTTCTTAACTGCATCCCTCACTCCCAAACATTGACGAATTCACACGGAAATTCCATCGCTGTGAAATACGAGTACTATGTGTTCTAAGACATTTCCTTCTAAATCGAGTAACGTTTCTATGGAAATGACAGGATTTTCCTTTGGGATACGACAATCTCATTTCCGATCCACTAATCCTTCTTTACTGCATCCCTCACTCCCAAACATTGACGAATTCACACGGAAATTACGTCGCTGTGAAATACGAGTACTATGTGTTCTAAGACATTTCCTTCTAAATCGAGTAACGTTTCTATGGAAACGACAGGATTTTCTTTTGGGATACGACAATCTCATTTCCGATCCACTAATCCTTCTTTACTGCATCCCTCACTCCCAAACATTGACGAATTCACACGGAAATTCCGTCGCTGTGAAATACGAGTACTATGAGTTCTAAGACATTTCCTTCTAAATCGAGTAACGTTTCTATGGAAACGACAGGATTTTCTTTTGGGATACGACAATCTCACTTCCGATCCACTAATCGTTCTTTACTGCATCCCTCACTCCCAAACATTGACGAATTCACACGGAAATTACGTCGCTATGAAATACGAGTACTATGTGTTCTAAGACATTTCCTTCTGAATCGAGTAACGTTTCTATGGAAACGACAGGATTTTCTTTTGGGATGCGACAGTCTCATTTCCGATCCACTAATCCTTCTTTACTGCATCCCTCACTCCCAAACATTGACGAATTCACACGGAAATTCCGTCGCTATGAAATACGAGTACCATGTGATCTAAGACATATCCTCCTAAATCGAGTAACGTTTCTATGGAAACGACAGGATTTTCTTTTGGGATACGACAATCTCATTTCCGATCCACTAATCCTTCTTTACTGCATCCCTCACTCCCAAACATTGACGAATTCACACGGAAATTCCGTCGCTGTGAAATACGAGTACTATGTGTTCTAAGACATTTCCTTCTAAATCGAGTAACGTTTCTAAGGAAACGACAGGATTTTCTTTTGGGATACGACAATCTCATTTCCGATCCACTAATCCTTCTTTACTGCATCCCTCACTCCCAAACATTGACGAATTCACACGGAAATTCCGTCGCTATGAAATACGAGTACTATGTGATCTAAGACATTTCCTTCTAAATCGAGTAACGTCTCTATGGAAACGACAGGACTTTCTTTTGGGATACGACAATCACATTTCCGATCCACTAATCCTTCTTTACTGCATCCCTCACTCCCAAACATTGAAGAATTCACACGGAAATTCCGTCGCTATGAAATAAGAGTACTATGTGTTCTAAGACATTTCCTTCTAAATCGAGTAACGTATCTATGGAAACGTCAGAATTTTCTTTTGGGATACGACAATCTCATTTCCGATCCACTAATCCTTCTTTACTGCATCCCTCACACCCAAACATTGTCGAATTCACACGGAAACTCCGTCGCTGTGAAATACGAGTACTACGTGTTCTAAGACATTTCCTTCTAAATCGAGTAACGTTTCTATGGAAACAACAGGATTTTCTTTTGGGATACGACAATCACATTTCCGATCCACTAATCCTTCTTTACTGCATCCCTCACTACCACACATTGAAGAATTCACACGGAAATTCCGTCGCTGTGAAATACGAGTACTATGTGTTCTAAGACATTTCCTTCTAAATCGAGTAACATTTCTATGGAAACGACAGGATTTTCTTTTGGGATACGACAATCACATTTCCGATCCACTAATCCTTCTTTACTGCATCCCTCACTCCCAAACATTGCCGAATTCACACGGAAATTCCGTCGCTCTGAAATACGAGTACTATGTGTTCTAAGACATTTCCTTCTAAATCGAGTAACGTTTCTATGGAAACGACAGGATTTTCATTTGGGATACGACAATCTCATTCCCGATCCACTAATCCTTCTTTACTGCATCCCTCACTCCCAAACATTGACGAATTCACACGGAAATTCCGTCGCTATGAAATACGAGTACAATGTGATCTAAGACATTTCCTTCTAAATCGAGTTACGTTTCTATGGAAACGACAGGATTTTCTTTTGGGATACGACAATCTCATTTCCGATCCACTAATCGTTCTTTACTGCATCCCTCACTCCCAAACATTGACGAATTCACACGGAAATTCCGTCGCTATGAAATACGAGTACTATGTGTTCAAAGACATTTCCCTCTAAATCGAGTCACGTTTCTATGGAAACGACAGGATTTTCTTTTGGGATACGACAATCTCATTTCCGATCCACTAATCCTTCTTTACTGCATCCCTCACTCCCAAACATTGACGAATTCACGCGGAAATTCCGTCGCTGTGAAATACGAGTACTATGTGTTCTAAGACATTTCCTTCTAAATCGAGTAACGTTTCTATGGAAACGACAGGATTTTCTTTTGGGATACGACAATCTCATTTCCGATCCACTAATCCTTCTTTACTGCATCCCTCACTCCCAAACATTGACGAATTCACACGGAAATTCCATCGCTGTGAAATACGAGTACTATGTGTTCTAAGACATTTCCTTCTAAATCGAGTAACGTTTCTATGGAAATGACAGGATTTTCCTTTGGGATACGACAATCTCATTTCCGATCCACTAATCCTTCTTTACTGCATCCCTCACTCCCAAACATTGACGAATTCACACGGAAATTACTTCGCTGTGAAATACGAGTACTATGTGTTCTAAGACATTTCCTTCTAAATCGAGTAACGTTTCTATGGAAACGACAGGATTTTCTTTTGGGATACGACAATCTCATTTCCGATCCACTAATCCTTCTTTACTGCATCCCTCACTCCCAAACATTGACGAATTCACACGGAAATTCCGTCGCTGTGAAATACGAGTACTATGAGTTCTAAGACATTTCCTTCTAAATCGAGTAACGTTTCTATGGAAACGACAGGATTTTCTTTTGGGATACGACAATCTCATTTCCGATCCACTAATCCTTCTTTACTGCATCCCTCACTCCCAAACATTGACGAATTCACACGGAAATTACGTCGCTGTGAAATACGAGTACTATGTGTTCTAAGACATTTCCTTCTAAATCGAGTAACGTTTCTATGGAAACGACAGGATTTTCTTTTGGGATACGACAATCACATTTCCGATCCACTAATCCTTCTTTACTGCATCCCTCACTCCCAAACATTGACGAATTCACACGGAAATTCCGTCGCTATGAAATACGAATACTATGTGTTCTAAGACATTTCCTTCTAAATCGAGTAACGTTTCTATGGAAACGACAGTATTTTCTTTTGGGATACGACAATCACATTTCCGATCCACTAATCCTTCTTTACTGCATGCCTCACTCCCAAACATTGACGAATTCACACGGAAATTCCAACGCTGTGAAATACGAGTACTATGTGTTCTAAGACATTTCCTTCTAAATCGAGTAACGTTTCTATGGAAATGACAGGATTTTCCTTTGGGATACGACAATCTCATTTCCGATCCACTAATCCTTCTTTACTGCATCCCTCACTACCAAACATTGAAGAATTCACACGGAAATTCCGTCGCTATGAAGTACGAGTACTATGTGATCTAAGACATTTCCTTCTAAATCGAGTAACGTTTCTATGGAAACGACAGGATTTTCTTTTGGGATACGACAATCTCACTTCCGATCCACAAATCGTTCTTTACTGCATCCCTCACTCCCAAACATTGACGAATTCACACGGAAATTACGTCGCTATGAAATACGAGTACTATGTGTTCTAAGACATTTCCTTCTGAATCGAGTAACGTTTCTATGGAAACGACAGGATTTTCTTTTGGGATGCGACAGTCTCATTTCCGATCCACTAATCCTTCTTTACTGCATCCCTCACTCCCAAACATTGACGAATTCACACGGAAATTCCGTCGCTATGAAATACGAGTACTATGTGATCTAAGACATATCCTCCTAAATCGAGTAACGTTTCTATGGAAACGACAGGATTTTCTTTTGGGATACGACAATCTCATTTCCGATCCACTAATCCTTCTTTACTGCATCCCTCACTCCCAAACATTGACGAATTCACACGGAAATTCCGTCGCTGTGAAATACGAGTACTATGTGTTCTAAGACATTTCCTTCTAAATCGAGTAACGTTTCTAAGGAAACGACAGGATTTTCTTTTGGGATACGACAATCTCATTTCCGATCCACTAATCCTTCTTTACTGCATCCCTCACTCCCAAACATTGACGAATTCACACGGAAATTCCGTCGCTATGAAATACGAGTACTATGTGATCTAAGACATTTCCTTCTAAATCGAGTAACGTCTCTATGGAAACGACAGGACTTTCTTTTGGGATACGACAATCACATTTCCGATCCACTAATCCTTCTTTACTGCATCCCTCACTCCCAAACATTGAAGAATTCACACGGAAATTCCGTCGCTATGAAATAAGAGTACTATGTGTTCTAAGACATTTCCTTCTAAATCGAGTAACGTATCTATGGAAACGTCAGAATTTTCTTTTGGGATACGACAATCTCATTTCCGATCCACTAATCCTTCTTTACTGCAACCCTCACACCCAAACATTGACGAATTCACACGGAAACTCCGTCGCTGTGAAATACGAGTACTATGTGTTCTAAGACATTTCCTTCAAAATCGAGTAACGTTTCTATGGAAACAACAGGATTTTCTTTTGGGATACGACAATCACATTTCCGATCCACTAATCCTTCTTTACTGCATCCCTCACTACCACACATTGAAGAATTCACACGGAAATTCCGTCGCTGTGAAATACGAGTACTATGAGTTCTAAGACATTTCCTTCTAAATCGAGTAACATTTCTATGGAAACGACAGGATTTTCTTTTGGGATACGACAATCACATTTCCGATCCACTAATCCTTCTTTACTGCATCCCTCACTCCCAAACATTGCCGGATTCACACGGAAATTCCGTCGCTCTGAAATACGAGTACTATGTGTTCTAAGACATTTCCTTCTAAATCGAGTAACGTTTCTATGGAAACGACAGGATTTTCATTTGGGATACGACAATCTCATTCCCGATCCACTAATCCTTCTTTACTGCATCCCTCACTCCCAAACATTGACGAATTCACACGGAAATTCCGTCGCTATGAAATACGAGTACAATGTGATCTAAGACATTTCCTTCTAAATCGAGTAACGTTTCTATGGAAATGACAGGATTTTCTTTTGGGATACGACAATCTCATTTCCGATCCACTAATCGTTCTTTACTGCATCCCTCACTCCCAAACATTGACGAATTCACACGGAAATTCCGTCGCTATGAAATACGAGTACTATGTGTTCAAAGACATTTCCCTCTAAATCGAGTAACGTTTCTATGGAAACGACAGGATTTTCTTTTGGGATACGACAATCTCATTTCCGATCCACTAATCCTTCTTTACTGCATCCCTCACTCCCAAACATTGACGAATTCACGCGGAAATTCCGTCGCTGTGAAATACGAGTACTATGTGTTCTAAGACATTTCCTTCTAAATCGAGTAACGTTTCTATGGAAACGACAGGATTTTCTTTTGGGATACGACAATCTCATTTCCGATCCACTAATCCTTCTTTACTGCATCCCTCACTCCCAAACATTGACGAATTCACACGGAAATTCCATCGCTGTGAAATACGAGTACTATGTGTTCTAAGACATTTCCTTCTAAATCGAGTAACATTTCTATGGAAATGACAGGATTTTCCTTTGGGATACGACAATCTCATTTCCGATCCACTAATCCTTCTTTACTGCATCCCTCACTCCCAAACATTGACGAATTCACACGGAAATTCCGTCGCTATGAAATACGAGTACTATGTGATCTAAGACATTTCCTTCTAAATCGAGTAACGTTTCTATGGAAACGACAGGACTTTCTTTTGGGATACGACAATCACATTTCCGATCCACTAATCCTTCTTTACTGCATCCCACACTCCCAAACATTGAAGAATTCACACGGAAATTCCGTCGCTATGAAATACGAGTACTATGTGATCTAAGACATTTCCTTCTAAATCGAGTAACGTTTCTATGGAAACGACAGGATTTTCTTTTGGGATACGACACTCTCACTTCCGATCCACTAATCTTTCTTTACTGCATCCCTCACTCCCAAACATTGACGAATTCACACGGAAATTCCGTCGCTGTGAAAAACGAGTACTATGTGTTCTATGACATTTCCTTCTAAATCGAGTAACGTTTCTAAGGAAACGACAGGATTTTCTTTTGGGATACGACAATCTCATTTCCGATCCACTAATCCTTCTTCACTGCATCCCACACTCCCAAACATTGACGAATTCACACGGAAATTCCGTCGCTATGAAATACGAGTACTATGTGATCTAAGACATTTCCTTCTAAATCGAGTAACGTTTCTATGGAAACGACAGGACTTTCTTTTGGGATACGACAATCACATTTCCGATCCACTAATCCTTCTTTACTGCATCCCTCACTCCCAAATATTGAAGAATTCACACGGAAATTCCGTCGCTATGAAATAAGAGTACTATGTGTTCTAAGACATTTCCTTCTAAATCGAGTAACGTTTCTATGGAAACGACAGAATTTTCTTTTGGGATACGACAATCTCATTTCCGATAAACTAATCCTTCTTTACTGCATCCCTCACTCCCAAACATTGACGAATTCACACGGAAACTCCGTCGCTGTGAAATACGAGTACTATGTGTTCTAAGACATTTCCTTCTAAATCGAGTAACGTTTCTATGGAAACAACAGGATTTTCTTTTGGGATACGACGATCACATTTCCGATCCACTAATCCTTCTTTACTGCATCCCTCACTCCCACACATTGAAGAATTCACACGGAAATTCCGTCGCTGTGAAATACGAGTACTATGTGTTCTAAGACATTTCCTTCTAAATCGAGTAACATTTCTATGGAAACGACAGAATTTTCTTTTGGGATACGACAATCACATTTCCGATCCACTAATCCTTCTTTACAGCATCCCTCACTCCCAAACATTGACGAATTCACACGGAAATTCCGTCGCTCTGAAATACGAGTACTATGTGTTCTAAGACATTTCCTTCTAAATCGAGTAACGTTTCTATGGAAACGACAGGATTTTCATTTGGGATACGACAATCTCATTCCCGATCCACTAATCCTTCTTTACTGCATCCCTCACTCCCAAACATTGACGAATTCACACGGAAATTCCGTCGCTATGAAATACGAGTACAATGTGATCTAAGACATTTCCTTCTAAATCGAGTAACGTTTCTATGGAAACGACAGGATTTTCTTTTGGGATACGACAATCTCATTTCCGATCCACTAATCGTTCTTTACTGCATCCCTCACTCCCAAACATTGACGAATTCACACGGAAATTCCGTCGCTATGAAATACGAGTACTATGTGTTCTAAGACATTTCCTTCTAAATCGAGTAACGTTTCTATGGAAACGACAGGATTTTCTTTTGGGATACGACAATCTCATTTCCGATCCACTAATCCTTCTTTACTGCATCCCTCACTCCCAAACATTGACGAATTCACACGGAAATTCCGTCGCTGTGAAATACGAATACAATGTGTTCTAAGACATTTCCTTCTAAATCGTGTAACGTTTCTATGGAAACGACAGGATTTTCTTTTGGGATACGACAAACTCATTTCCGATCCACTAATCCTTGTTTACTGCATGCCTCACTCCCAAACATTGACGAATTCACACGGAAATTCCATCGCTGTGAAATACGAGTACTATGTGTTCTAAGACATTTCCTTCTAAATCGAGTAACGTTTCTATGGAAATGACAGGATTTTCCTTTGGGATACGACAATCTCATTTCCGATCCACTAATCGTTCTTTACTGCATCCCTCACTCCCAAACATTGAAGAATTTACACGGAAATTCCGTCGCTATGAAATTCGAGTACTATGTGATATAAGACATTTCCTTCTAAATCGAGTAACGTTTCTATGGAAACGACAGGATTTTCTTTTGGGACACGACAATCTCATTTCCGATCCACTAATCGTTCTTTACTGCATCCCTCACTCCCAAACAATGACGAATTCACACGGAAATTGCGTCGCTATGAAATACGAGTACTATGTGTTCTAAGACATTTCCTTCTGAATCGAGTAACGTTTCTATGGAAACGACAGGATTTTCTTTTGGGATACGACAATCTCATTTCCGATCCACTAATCCTTCTTTACTGCATCCCTCACTCCCAAACATTGACGAATTCACACGGAAATTCCGTCGCTATGAAATACGAGAACTATGTGATCTAAGACATTTCCTTCTAAATCGAGTAACGTTTCTATGGAAACGACAGGATTTTCTTTTGGGATACGACAATCTCATTTCCGATCCACTAATCGTTCTTTACTGCATCCCTCACTCCCAAACATTGACGAATTCACACGGATTTCCGTCGCTATGAAATACGAGTACTATTTGTTCTAAGACATTTCCCTCTAAATCGAGTAACGTTTCTATGGAAACGACAGGATTTTCTTTTGGGATACGACAATCTCATTTCCGATCCACTAATCCTTCTTTACTGCATCCCTCACTCCCAAACATTGACGAAATCACACGGAAATTCCGTCGCTCTGAAATACGAGTACTATGTGTTCTAAGACATTTCCTTCTAAATCGAGTAACGTTTCTATGGAAACGACAGGATTTTCTTTTGGGATACGACAATCTCTTTTCCGATCCACTAATCCTTCTTTACTGCATCCCTCACTCCCAAACATTGACGAATTCACACGGAAATTCCGTCGCTATGAAATACGAGTACTATGTGTTCTAAGACATTTCCTTCTAAATCGAGTAACGTTTCTATGGACACGACAGGATTTTCTTTTGGGATACGACAATGTCATTTCCGATCCACTAATCCTTCTTTACTGCATCCCTCACTCCCAAACATTGACGAATTCTCACGGAAATTCCGTCGCTGTGAAATACGAGTACTATGTGTTCTAAGACATTTCCTTCTAAATCGAGTAACGTTTCTATGGAAACGACAGGATTTTCTTTTGGGATACGACAATCTCATTTCCGATCCACTAATCCTTCTTTACTGCATCCCTCACTCCCAAACATTGACGAATTCATACGGAAATTCCGTCGCTGTGAAATACGAGTACTATGAGTTCTAAGACATTTCCTTCTAAATCGAGTAACGTTTCTATGGAAACGACAGGATTTTCTTTTGGGATACGACAATCTCATTTCCGATCCACTAATCCTTCTTTACTGCATCCCTCACTCCCAAACATTGACGAATTCACACGGAAATTACGTCGCTGTGAAATACAAGTACTATGTGTTCTAAGACATTTCCTTCTAAATCGAGTAACGTTTCTATGGAAACGACAGGATTTTCTTTTGGGATACGACAATCACATTTCCGATCCACTAATCCTTCTTTACTGCATCCCTCACTCCCAAACATTGACGAATTCACACGGAAATTCCGTCGCTATGAAACACGAATACTATGTGTTCTAAGACATTTCCTTCTAAATCGAGTAACGTTTCTATGGAAACGACAGGATTTTCTTTTGGGATACGACAATCTCATTTCCCATCCACTAATCGTTCTTTACTGCATCCCTCACTCCCAAACATTGACGAATTCACACGGAAATTCCGTCGCTATGAAATACGAGTACTATGTGTTCTAATACATTTCCTTCTAAATCGAGTAACGTTTCTATGGAAACGACAGGATTTTCTTTTGGGATACGACAATGTCATTTCCGATCCACTAATCCTTCTTTACTGCATCCCTCACTCCCAAACATTGACGAATTCACACGGAAATTCCGTCGCTGTGAAATACGAGTACTATGTGTTCTAAGACATTTCCTTCTAAATTGAGTAACGTTTCTAGGGAAACGACAGGATTTTCTTTTGGGATACGACAATCTCATTTCCGATCCACTAATCCTTCTTTACTGCATCCCTCACTCCCAAACATTGACGAATTCACACGGAAATTCCGTCGCTGTGAAATATGATTACTATGTGTTCTAAGACATTTCCTTCTAAATCGAGTAACGTTTCTATGGAAACGACAGGATTTTCTTTTGGGATACGACAATCTCATTTCCGATCCACTAATCCTTCTCTACTGCATCCCTCACTCTTAAACATTGACGAATTCACACGGAAATTCCGTCGCTATGAAATACGAGTACTATGTGATCTAAGACATTTCCTTCTAAATCGAGTAACGCTTCTATGGAAACGACAGGATTTTCTTTTGGGATACGACAATCTCATTTCCGATCAACTAACCCTTCTATACTGCATCCCTCACTCTTAAACATTGACGAATTCACACGGAAATTCCGTCGCTATGAAATACGAGTACTATGTGTTCTAAGACATTTCCTTCTAAATCGAGTAACGTTTCTATGGAAACGACAGGATTTTCTTTTGGGATACGACAATCTCATTTCCGATCCACTAATCCTTCTTTACTGCATCCCTCACTCCCAAACATTGACGAATTCACACGGAAATTACGTCGCTATGAAATACGAGTACTATGTGTTCTAAGACATTTCCTTCTAAATCGAGTAACGTTTCTATGGAAACGACAAGATTTTCTTTTGGGATACGACAATCTCATTTCCGATCAACTAATCCTTCTTTACTGCATCCCTCACTCCCAAACATTGACGAATTCACACGGAAATTCCGTCGCTGTGAAATACGAGTACTATGTGTTCTAAGACATTTCCTTCTAAATCGAGTAACGTTTCTATGGAAACGACAGGATTTTCTTTTGGGATACGACTATCTCATTTCCGATCCACTAATCCTTCTTTACTGCATCCCTCACTCCCAAACATTGATGAATTCACATGGAAATTCCGTCGCTGTGAAATACGAGTACTATGTGTTCTAAGACATTTCCTTCTAAATCGAGTAACGTTTCTATGGAAACGACAAGATTTTCTTTTGGGA
Organism: Schistocerca americana; assembly: GCF_021461395.2. Lineage (NCBI taxonomy): Eukaryota > Metazoa > Arthropoda > Insecta > Orthoptera > Acrididae > Schistocerca > Schistocerca americana. Next base: position 6,866,069 of record NC_060123.1, on the reverse strand, counting down.
TACGACAATCTCATTTCCGATCAACTAATCCTTCTTTACTGCATCCCTCACTCTTAAACATTGACGAATTCACACGGAAATTCCGTCGCTATGAAATACGAGTACTATGTGTTCTAAGACATTTCCTTCTAAATCGAGTAACGTTTTTATGGAAACGACAGGATTTTCTTTTGGGATACGACAATCACATTTCCGATCCACTAAACCTTCTTTACTGCATCCCTCACTCCCAAACATTGACGAATTCACACGGAAATTGCGTCGCTATGAAATACGAGTACTATGTGTTCTAAGACATTTCCTTCTAAATCGAGTAACGTTTCTATGGAAACGACAGGATTTTCTTTTGGGATACGACAATCACATTTCCGATCCACTAATCCTTCTTTACTGCATCCCTCACTCCCAAACATTGACGAATTCACACGGAAATTCCGTCGCTGTGAAATACGAGTACTATGTGTTCTAAGACATTTCCTTCTAAATCGAGTAACGTTTCTATGGAAACGACAGGATTTTCTTTTGGGATACGACAATCACATTTCCGATCCACTAATCCTTCTTTACTGCATCCCTCACTCCCAAACGTTGACGAATTCACACGGAAATTCCGTCGCTGTGAAATACGAGTGCTATGTGTTCTAAGACATTTCCTTCTAAATCGAGTAACGTTTCTATGGAAACGACAGGATTTTCTTTTGGGATACGACAATCACATTTCCGATCCACTAATCCTTCTTTACTGCATCCCTCACTCCCAAACATTGACGAATTCACACGGAAATTCCGTCGTTGTGAAATACGAGTACTATGTGTTCTAAGACATTTCCTTCTAAATCGAGTAACGTTTCTATGGAAACGACAGGATTTTCTTTTTGGATACGACAATCACATTTCCGATCCACTAATCCTTCTTTACTGCATCCCTCACTCCCAAACATTGACGAATTCACACGGAAATTCCGTCGCTGTGAAATACGAGTACTATGTGTTCTAAGACATTTCCTTCTAAATCGAGTAACGTTTCTATGGAAACGACAGGATTTTCTTTTGGGATACGACAATCACATTTCCGATCCACTAATCCTTCTTTACTGCATCCCTCACTCCCAAACATTGACGAATTCACACGGAAATTGCGTCGCTATGAAATACGAGTACTATGTGTTCTAAGACATTTCCTTCTAAATCGAGTAACGTTTCTATGGAAACGACAGGATTTTCTTTTGGGATACGACAATCACATTTCCGATCCACTAATCCTTCTTTACTGCATCCCTCACTCCCAAACATTGACGAATTCACACGGAAATTCCGTCGCTGTGAAATACGAGTACTATGTGTTCTAAGAAATTTCCTTCTAAATCGAGTAACGTTTCTATGGAAACGACAGGATTTTCTTTTGGGATACGACAATCACATTTCCGATCCACTAATCCTTCTTTACTGCATCCCTCACTCCCAAACATTGACGAATTCACACGGAAATTCCGTCGCTGTGAAATACGAGTACTATGTGTTCTAAGACATTTCCTTCTAAATCGAGTAACGTTTCTATGGAAACGACAGGATTTTCTTTTGGGATACGACAATCACATTTCCGATCCACTAATCCTTCTTTACTGCATCCCTCACTCCCAAACATTGACGAATTCACACGGAAATTCCGTCGCTGTGAAATACGAGTACTATGTGTTCTAAGACATTTCCTTCTAAATCGAGTAACGTTTCTATGGAAACGACAGAATTTTCTTTTCGGATACGACAATCACATTTCCGATCCACTAATCCTTCTTTACTGCATCCCTCACTCCCAAACATTGACGAATTCACACGGAAATTCCGTCGCTGTGAAATACGAGTACTATGTGTTCTAAGACATTTCCTTCTAAATCGAGTAACGTTTCTATGGAAACGACAGGATTTTCTTTTGGGATACGACAATCACATTTCCGATCCACTAATCCTTCTTTACTGCATCCCTCACTCCCAAACATTGACGAATTCACCCGGAAATTCCGTCGCTGTGAAATACGAGTACTATGTGTTCTAAGACATTTCCTTCTAAATCGAGTAACGTTTCTATGGAAACGACAGGATTTTCTTTTGGGATACGACAATCTCATTTCCGATCCACTAATCCTTCTTTACTGCATCCCTCACTCCCAAACATTGACGAATTCACCCGGAAATTCCGTCGCTGTGAAATACGAGTACTATGTGTTCTAAGACATTTCCTTCTAAAGCGAGTAACGTTTCTATGGAAACGACAGGATTTTCTTTTGGGATACGACAATCACATTTCCGATCCACAAATCCTTCTTTACTGCATCCCTCACTCCCAAACATTGAGGAATTCACACGGAAATTCCGTCGCTGTGAAATACGAGTACTATGTGTTCTAAGACATTTCCTTCCAAATCGAGTAACGTTTCTATGGAAACGACAGGATTTTCTTTTGGGATACGACAATCACATTTCCGATCCACTAATCCTTCTTTACTGCATCCCTCACTCCCAAACATTGACGAATTCACACGGAAATTCCCTCGCTGTGAAATACGAGTACTATGTGTTCTAAGACATTTCTTTCTAAATCGAGTACGTTTCTATGGAAACGACAGGATTTTCTTTTGGGATACGACAATCACATTTCCGATCCACTAATCCTTCTTTACTGCATCCCTCACTCCCAAACATTGACGAATTCACACGGAAATTCCGTCGCTGTGAAATACGAGTACTATGTGTTCTAAGACATTTCCTTCTAAATCGAGTAACGTTTCTATGGAAACGACAGGATTTTCTTTTGGGATACGACAATCACATTTCCGATCCACTAATCCTTCTTTACTGCATCCCTCACTCCCAAACATTGACGAATTCACACGGAAATTCCGTCGCTGTGAAATACGTGTACTATGTGTTCTAAGACATTTCCTTCTAAATCGAGTAACGTTTCTATGGAAACGACAGGATTTTCTTTTGGGATACGACAATCACATTTCCGATCCACTAGACCTTCTTTACTGCATCCCTCACTCCCAAACATTGACGAATTCACACGGAAATTCCGTCGCTATGAAATACGAGTACTATGTGTTCTAATACATTTCCTTCTAAATCGAGTAACGTTTCTATGGAAACGACAGGATTTTCTTTTGGGATACGACAATCACATTTCCGATCCACTAATCCTTCTTTACTGCATCCCTCACTCCCAAACATTGACGAATTCACACGGAAATTCCGTCGCTGTGAAATACGAGTACTATGTGTTCTAAGACATTTCCTTCTAAATCGAGTAACGTTTCTATGGAAACGACAGGATTTTCTTTTGGGATACGACAATCACATTTCCGATCCACTAATCCTTATTTACTGCATCCCTCACTCCCAAACATTGACGAATTCACACGGAAATTCCGTTGCTGTGAAATACGAGTACTATGTGTTGTAAGACATTTCCTTCTAAATCGAGTAACGTTTCTATGGAAACGACAGTATTTTCTTTTGGGATACGACAATCACATTTCCGATCCACTAATCCTTCTTTACTGCATCCCTCACTCCCAAACATTGACGAATTCACACGGAAATTCCGTCGCTGTGAAATACGAGTACTATGTGTTCTAAGACATTTCCTTCTAAATCGAGTAACGTTTCTATGGAAAAGACAGGATTTTCTTTTGGGATACGACAATCACATTTCCGATCCACTAATCCTTCTTTACTGCATCCCTCACTCCCAAACATTGACGAATTCACACGGAAATTCCGACGCTGTGAAATACGAGTACTATGTGTTCTAAGACATTTCCTCCTAAATCGAGTAACGTTTCTATGGAAACGACAGGATTTTCTTTTTGGATACGACAATCACATTTCCGATCCACTAAACCTTCTTTACTGCATCCCTCACTCCCAAACATTGACGAATTCACACGGAAATTCCGTCGCTATGAAATACGAGTACTATGTGTTCTAAGACATTTCCTTCTAAATCGAGTAACGTTTCTATTGAAACGACAGGATTTTCTTTTGGGATACGACAATCACATTTCCGATCCACTAAACCTTCTTTACTGCATCCCTCACTCCCAAACATTGACGAATTCACACGGAAATTCCGTCGCTATGAAATACGAGTACTATGTGTTCTAAGACATTTCCTTCTAAATCGAGTAACGTTTCTATGGAAACGACAGGATTTTCTTTTGGGATACGACAATCACTTTTCCGATCCATTAATCCTTCTTTACTGCATCTCTCACTCCCAAACATTGACGAATACACACGGAAATTCCGTCGCTGTGAAATACGAGTACTATGTGTTCTAAGACATTTCCTTCTAAATCGAGTAACGTTTCTATGGAAAAGACAGGATTTTCTTTTGGGATACGACAATCACATTTCCGATCCACTAATCCTTCCTTACTGCATCCCTCACTCCCAAACATTGACGAATTCACACGGAAATTCCGACGCTGTGAAATACGAGTACTATGTGTTCTAAGACATTTCCTTCTAAATCGAGTAACGTTTCTATGGAAACGACAGGATTTTCTTTTGGGATACGACAATCACATTTCCGATCCACTAAACCTTCTTTACTGCATCCCTCACTCCCAAACATTGACGAATTCACACGGAAATTCCGTCGCTATGAAATACGAGTACTATGTGTTCTAAGACATTTCCTTCTAAATCGAGTAACGTTTCTATGGAAACGACGGGATTTTCTTTTGGGATACGACAATCACATTTCCGATTCACTAATCCTTCTTTACTGCATCCCTCACTCCCAAACATTGACGAATTCACACGGAATTTCCGTCGCTGTGAAATACGAGTACTATGTGTTCTAAGACATTTCCTTCTAAATCGAGTAACGTTTCTATGGAAACGACGGGATTTTCTTTTGGGATACGACAATCACATTTCCGATCCACTAATCCTTCTTTACTGCATCCCTCATTCCCAAACATTGACGAATTCACACGGAAATTCCGTCGCTGTGAAATACGAGTACTATGTGTTCTAAGACATTTCCTTCTAAATCGAGTAACGTTTCTATGGAAACGACAGGATTTTCTTTTGGGAGACGACAATCACATTTCCGATCCGCTAATCCTTCCTTACTGCATCCCTCACTCCCAAACATTGACGAATTCACACGGAAATTCCGTCGCTGTGAAATACGTGTACTATGTGTTCTAAGACATTTCCTTCTAAATCGAGTAACGTTTCTATGGAAACGACAGGATTTTCTTTTGGGATACGACAATCTCATTTCCGATCCACTAATTCTTCTTTACTGCACCCCTCACTCCCAAACATTGACGAATTCACACGGAAATTCCATCGCTATGAAATACGAGTACTATGTGTTCTAAAACATTTCCTTCTAAATCGAGTAACGTTTCTATGGAAACGACAGGATTTTCTTTTGGGATACGACAATCACATTTCCGATCCACTAATCCTTCTTTACTGCATCCCTCACTCCCAAACATTGACGAATTCACACGGAAATTCCGTCGCTGTGAAATACGAGTACTATATGTTCTAAGACATTTCCTTCTAAATCGAGTAACGTTTCTATGGAAACGACAGGATTTTCTTTTGGGATACGACCATCACATTTCCGATCCACTAATCCTTCTTTACTGCATCCCTCACTCCCAAACATTGACGAATTCACACGGAAATTCCGTCGCTGTGAAATACGAGTACTATGTGTTCTAAGACATTTCCTTCTAAATCGAGTAACGTTTCTATGGAAACGACAGGATTTTCTTTTGGGATACGACAATCACATTTCCGATCCACTAATCCTTCTTTACTGCATCCCTCATTCCCAAACATTGACGAATTCACACGGAAATTCCGACGCTGTGAAATACGAGTACTATGTGTTCTAAGACATTTCCTTCTAAATCGAGTAACGTTTCTATGGAAACGACAGGATTTTCTTTTGGGATACGACAATCACTTTTCCGATCCACTAAACCTTCTTTACTGCATCCCTCACTCCCAAACATTGACGAATTCACACGGAAATTCCGTCGCTATGAAATACGAGTACTATGTGTTCTAAGACATTTCCTTCTAAATCGAGTAACGTTTCTATGGAAACGACAGGATTTTCTTTTGGGATACTACAATCACATTTCCGATCCACTAATCCTTCTTTACTGCATCCCTCACTCCCAAACATTGACGAATTCACACGGAAATTCCGTCGCTGTGAAATACGAGTACTATGTGTTCTAAGACATTTCCTTCTAAATCGAGTAACATTTCTATGGAAACGACAGGATTTTCTTTTGGGATACGACAATCACATTTCCGATCCACTAATCCTTTTTTACTGCATCCCTCATTCCCAAACATTGACGAATTCACACGGAAAATCCGTCGCTGTGAAATACGAGTACTATGTGTTCTAAGACATTTCCTTCTAAATCGAGTAACGTTTCTATGGAAACGACAGGATTTTCTTTTGGGATACGACAATCACATTTCCGATCCACTAATCCTTCTTTACTGCATCCCTCACTCCCAAACATTGACGAATTCACACGGAAATTCCGTCGCTGTGAAAAACGAGTACTATGTGTTCTAAGACATTTCCTTCTAAATCGAGTAACGTTTCTATGGAAACGACAGGATTTTCTTTTGGGATACGACAATCTCATTCCGATCCACTAATCCTTCTTTACTGCATCCCTCACTCCCAAACATTGACGAATCCACACGGAAATTCCGTCGCTATGAAAAACGAATACTATGTGTTCTAAGACATTTCCTTCTAAATCGAGTAACGTTTCTATGGAAACGACAGGATTTTCTTTTGGGATACGTCAATCTCATTTCCGATCCACTAATCCTTCTTTACTGCATCCCTCACTCCCAAACATTGACGAATTCACACGGAAATTTTGTCGCTATGAAATACGTGTACTATGTGTTCTAAGACATTCCCTTCTAAATCGAGTAACGTTTCTATGGAAACGACAGGATTTTCTTTTGGGATACGAGAATCACATTTCCGATCCACTAATCCTTCTTTACTGCATCCCTCACTCCCAAACATTGACTAATTCACACGGAAATAGCGTCGCTGTGAAATACGAGTACTATGTGTTCTAAGACATTTCCTTCTAAATCGAGCAACGTTTCTATGGAAACGACAGGATTTTCTTTTGGGATACGACAATCACATTTCCGATCCACAAATCCTTCTTTACTGCATCCCTCACTCCCAAACATTGACGAATTCACACGGAAATTCCGTCGCTGTGAAATACGAGTACTATGTGTTCTAAGACATTTCCTTCTAAATCGAGTAACGTTTCTATGGAAACGACAGGATTTTCTTTTGGGATACGACAATCACATTTCCGATCCACTAATCCTTCTTTACTGCATCCCTCACTCCCAAACATTGACGAATTCACACGGAAATTCCCTCGCTGTGAAATACGAGTACTATGTGTTCTAAGACATTTCCTTCTAAATCGAGTAACGTTTTTATGGAAACGACCGGATTTTCTTTCGGGATACGACAATCACATTTCCGATCCACTAAACCTTCTTTACTGCATCCCTCACTCCCAAACATTGACGAATTCACACGGAAATTGCGTCGCTATGAAATACGAGTACTATGTGTTCTAAGACATTTCCTTCTAAATCGAGTAACGTTTCTATGGAAACGACAGGATTTTCTTTTGGGGTACGACAATCACATTTCCGATCCACTAATCCTTCTTTACTGCATCCCTCACTCCCAAACATTGACGAATTCACACGGAAATTCCGACGCTGTGAAATACGAGTACTATGTGTTCTAAGACATTTCCTTCTAAATCGAGTAACGTTTCTATGGAAACGACAGGATTTTCTTTTGGGATACGACAATCACATTTCCGATCCACTAAACCTTCTTTACTGCATCCCTCACTCCCAAACATTGACGAATTCACACGGAAATTCCGTCGCTATGAAATACTAGTACTATGTGTTCTAAGACATTTCCTTCTAAATCGAGTAACGTTTCTATGGAAACGACGGGATTTTCTTTTGGGATACGACAATCACATTTCCGATTCACTAATCCTTCTTTACTGCATCCCTCACTCCCAAACATTGACGAATTCACACGGAATTTCCGTCGCTGTGAAATACGAGTACTATGTGTTCTAAGACATTTCCTTCTAAATCGAGTAACGTTTCTATGGAAACGACGGGATTTTCTTTTGGGATACGACAATCACATTTCCGATCCACTAATCCTTCTTTACTGCATCCCTCATTCCCAAACATTGACGAATTCACACGGAAATTCCGTCGCTGTGAAATACGAGTACTATGTGTTCTAAGACATTTCCTTCTAAATCGAGTAACGTTTCTATGGAAACGACAGGATTTTCTTTTGGGAGACGACAATCACATTTCCGATCCACTAATCCTTCCTTACTGCATCCCTCACTCCCAAACATTGACGAATTCACACGGAAATTCCGTCGCTGTGAAATACGTGTACTATGTGTTCTAAGACATTTCCTTCTAAATCGAGTAACGTTTCTATGGAAACGACAGGATTTTCTTTTGGGATACGACAATCTCATTTCCGATCCACTAATTCTTCTTTACTGCACCCCTCACTCCCAAACATTGACGAATTCACACGGAAATTCCATCGCTATGAAATACGAGTACTATGTGTTCTAAAACATTTCCTTCTAAATCGAGTAACGTTTCTATGGAAACGACAGGATTTTCTTTTGGGATACGACAATCACATTTCCGATCCACTAATCCTTCTTTACTGCATCCCTCACTCCCAAACATTGACGAATTCACACGGAAATTCCGTCGCTGTGAAATACGAGTACTATGTGTTCTAAGACATTTCCTTCTAAATCGAGTAACGTTTCTATGGAAACGACAGGATTTTCTTTTGGGATACGACAATCACATTTCCGATCCACTAATCCTTCTTTACTGCATCCCTCACTCCCAAACATTGACGAATTCACACGGAAATTCCGTCGCTGTGAAATACGAGTACTATGTGTTCTAAGACATTTCCTTCTAAATCGAGTAACGTTTCTATGGAAACGACAGGATTTTCTTTTGGGATACGACAATCACATTTCCGATCCACTAATCCTTCTTTACTGCATCCCTCATTCCCAAACATTGACGAATTCACACGGAAATTCCGACGCTGTGAAATACGAGTACTATGTGTTCTTAGACATTTCCTTCTAAATCGAGTAACGTTTCTATGGAAACGACAGGATTTTCTTTTGGGATACGACAATCACTTTTCCGATCCACTAAACCTTCTTTACTGCATCCCTCACTCCCAAACATTGACGAATTCACACGGAAATTCCGTCGCTATGAAATACGAGTACTATGTGTTCTAAGACATTTCCTTCTAAATCGAGTAACGTTTCTATGGAAACGACAGGATTTTCTTTTGGGATACTACAATCACATTTCCGATCCACTAATCCTTCTTTACTGCATCCCTCACTCCCAAACATTGACGAATTCACACGGAAATTCCGTCGCTGTGAAATACGAGTACTATGTGTTCTAAGACATTTCCTTCTAAATCGAGTAACATTTCTATGGAAACGACAGGATTTTCTTTTGGGATACGACAATCACATTTCCGATCCACTAATCCTTTTTTACTGCATCCCTCATTCCCAAACAATGACGAATTCACACGGAAAATCCGTCGCTGTGAAATACGAGTACTATGTGTTCTAAGACATTTCCTTCTAAATCGAGTAACGTTTCTATGGAAACGACAGGATTTTCTTTTGGGATACGACAATCACATTTCCGATCCACTAATCCTTCTTTACTGCATCCCTCACTCCCAAACATTGACGAATTCACACGGAAATTCCGTCGCTGTGAAAAACGAGTACTATGTGTTCTAAGACATTTCCTTCTAAATCGAGTAACGTTTCTATGGAAACGACAGGATTTTCTTTTGGGATACGACAATCTCATTCCGATCCACTAATCCTTCTTTACTGCATCCCTCACTCCCAAACATTGACGAATCCACACGGAAATTCCGTCGCTATGAAAAACGAATACTATGTGTTCTAAGACATTTCCTTCTAAATCGAGTAACGTTTCTATGGAAACGACAGGATTTTCTTTTGGGATACGACAATCTCATTTCCGATCCACTAATCCTTCTTTACTGCATCCCTCACTCCCAAACATTGACGAATTCACACGGAAATTGCGTCGCTATGAAATACGTGTACTATGTGTTCTAAGACATTCCCTTCTAAATCGAGTAACGTTTCTATGGAAACGACAGGATTTTCTTTTGGGATACGAGAATCACATTTCCGATCCACTAATCCTTCTTTACTGCATCCCTCACTCCCAAACATTGACTAATTCACACGGAAATTGCGTCGCTGTGAAATACGAGTACTATGTGTTCTAAGACATTTCCTTCTAAATCGAGTAACGTTTCTATGGAAACGACAGGATTTTCTTTTGGGATACGACAATCACATTTCCGATCCACAAATCCTTCTTTACTGCATCCCTCACTCCCAAACATTGACGAATTCACACGGAAATTCCGTCGCTGTGAAATACGAGTACTATGTGTTCTAAGACATTTCCTTCTAAATCGAGTAACGTTTCTATGGAAACGACAGGATTTTCTTTTGGGATACGACAATCACATTTCCGATCCACTAATCCTTCTTTACTGCATCCCTCACTCCCAAACATTGACGAATTCACACGGAAATTCCCTCGCTGTGAAATACGAGTACTATGTGTTCTAAGACATTTCCTTCTAAATCGAGTAACGTTCTTATGGAAACGACCGGATTTTCTTTCGGGATACGACAATCACATTTCCGATCCACTAAACCTTCTTTACTGCATCCCTCACTCCCATACATTGACGAATTCACACGGAAATTGCGTCGCTATGAAATACGAGTACTATGTGTTCTAAGACATTTCCTTCTAAATCGAGTAACGTTTCTATGGAAACGACAGGATTTTCTTTTGGGGTACGACAATCACATTTCCGATCCACTAATCCTTCTTTACTGCATCCCTCACTCCCAAACATTGACGAATTCACACGGAAATTCCGTCGCTGTGAAATACGAGTACTATGTGTTCTAAGACATTTCCTTCTAAATCGAGTAACGTTTCTACGGAAACGACAGGATTTTCTTTTGGGATACGACAATCACATTTCCGATCCACTAATCCTTCTTTACTGCATCCCTCATTCCCAAACATTGACGAATTCACACGGAAATTCCGTCGCTGTGAAATACGAGTACTATGTGTTCTAAGACATTTCCTTCTAAATCGAGTAACGTTTCTATGGAAACGACAGGACTTTCTTTTGGGATACGACAATCACATTTCCGATCCACTAATCCTTCTTTACTGCATCCCTCACTCCCAAACATTGACGAATTCACACGGAAATTCCGTCGCTGTGAAATACGAGTACTATGTGATCTAAGACATTTCCTTCTAAATCGAGTAACGTTTCTATGGAAACGACAGGATTTTCTTTTGGGATACGACAATCACATTTCCGATCCACTAATCCTTCTTTACTGCATCCCTCACTCCCAAACATTGACGAATTCACACGGAAATTCCGTCGCTGTGAAATACGAGTACTATGTGTTCTAAGACATTTCCTTCTAAACCGAGTAACGTTTCTATGGAAACGACAGGATTTTCTTTTGGGATACGACAATCACATTTCCGATCCACTAGACCTTCTTTACTGCATCCCTCACTCCCAAACATTGACGAATTCACACGGAAATTCCGTTGCTATGAAATACGAGTACTATGTGTTCTAGGACATTTCCTTCTAAATCGAGTAACGTTTCTATGGAAACGACAGGATTTTCTTTTGGGATACGACAATCACATTTCCGATCCACTAATCCTTCTTTACTGCATCCCTCACTCCCAAACATTGACGAATTCACACGGAAATTCCGTCGCTGTGAAATACGAGTACTATGTGTTCTAAGACATTTCCTTCTAAATCGAGTAACGTTTCTATGGAAACGACAGGATTTTCTTTTGGGATACGACAATCACATTTCCGATTCACTAATCCTTCTTTACTGCATCCCTCACTCCCAAACATTGACGAATTCACACGGAAATTCCGTCGCTGTGAAATACGAGTACTATGTGTTCTAAGACATTTCCTTCTAAATCGAGTAACGTTTCTATGGAAACGACAGGATTTTCTTTTGGGATACGACAATCACATTTCCGATCCATTAATCCTTCTTTACTGCATCCCTCACTCCCAAACATTGACGAATTCACACGGAATTTCCGTCGCTGTGAAATACGAGTACTATGTGTTCTAAGACATTTCCTTCTAAATCGAGTAACATTTCTATGGAAACGACAGGATTTTCTTTTGGGATACGACAATCACATTTCCGATCCACTAATCCTTTTTTACTGCATCCCTCATTCCCAAACAATGACGAATTCACACGGAAAATCCGTCGCTGTGAAATACGAGTACTATGTGTTCTAAGACATTTCCTTCTAAATCGAGTAACGTTTCTATGGAAACGACAGGATTTTCTTTTGGGATACGACAATCACATTTCCGATCCACTAATCCTTCTTTACTGCATCCCTCACTCCCAAACATTGACGAATTCACACGGAAATTCCGTCGCTGTGAAAAACGAGTACTATGTGTTCTAAGACATTTCCTTCTAAATCGAGTAACGTTTCTATGGAAACGACAGGATTTTCTTTTGGGATACGACAATCTCATTCCGATCCACTAATCCTTCTTTACTGCATCCCTCACTCCCAAACATTGACGAATCCACACGGAAATTCCGTCGCTATGAAAAACGAATACTATGTGTTCTAAGACATTTCCTTCTAAATCGAGTAACGTTTCTATGGAAACGACAGGATTTTCTTTTGGGATACGACAATCTCATTTCCGATCCACTAATCCTTCTTTACTGCATCCCTCACTCCCAAACATTGACGAATTCACACGGAAATTGCGTCGCTATGAAATACGTGTACTATGTGTTCTAAGACATTCCCTTCTAAATCGAGTAACGTTTCTATGGAAACGACAGGATTTTCTTTTGGGATACGAGAATCACATTTCCGATCCACTAATCCTTCTTTACTGCATCCCTCACTCCCAAACATTGACTAATTCACACGGAAATTGCGTCGCTGTGAAATACGAGTACTATGTGTTCTAAGACATTTCCTTCTAAATCGAGTAACGTTTCTATGGAAACGACAGGATTTTCTTTTGGGATACGACAATCACATTTCCGATCCACAAATCCTTCTTTACTGCATCCCTCACTCCCAAACATTGACGAATTCACACGGAAATTCCGTCGCTGTGAAATACGAGTACTATGTGTTCTAAGACATTTCCTTCTAAATCGAGTAACGTTTCTATGGAAACGACAGGATTTTCTTTTGGGATACGACAATCACATTTCCGATCCACTAATCCTTCTTTACTGCATCCCTCACTCCCAAACATTGACGAATTCACACGGAAATTCCCTCGCTGTGAAATACGAGTACTATGTGTTCTAAGACATTTCCTTCTAAATCGAGTAACGTTCTTATGGAAACGACCGGATTTTCTTTCGGGATACGACAATCACATTTCCGATCCACTAAACCTTCTTTACTGCATCCCTCACTCCCATACATTGACGAATTCACACGGAAATTGCGTCGCTATGAAATACGAGTACTATGTGTTCTAAGACATTTCCTTCTAAATCGAGTAACGTTTCTATGGAAACGACAGGATTTTCTTTTGGGGTACGACAATCACATTTCCGATCCACTAATCCTTCTTTACTGCATCCCTCACTCCCAAACATTGACGAATTCACACGGAAATTCCGTCGCTGTGAAATACGAGTACTATGTGTTCTAAGACATTTCCTTCTAAATCGAGTAACGTTTCTACGGAAACGACAGGATTTTCTTTTGGGATACGACAATCACATTTCCGATCCACTAATCCTTCTTTACTGCATCCCTCATTCCCAAACATTGACGAATTCACACGGAAATTCCGTCGCTGTGAAATACGAGTACTATGTGTTCTAAGACATTTCCTTCTAAATCGAGTAACGTTTCTATGGAAACGACAGGACTTTCTTTTGGGATACGACAATCACATTTCCGATCCACTAATCCTTCTTTACTGCATCCCTCACTCCCAAACATTGACGAATTCACACGGAAATTCCGTCGCTGTGAAATACGAGTACTATGTGATCTAAGACATTTCCTTCTAAATCGAGTAACGTTTCTATGGAAACGACAGGATTTTCTTTTGGGATACGACAATCACATTTCCGATCCACTAGACCTTCTTTACTGCATCCCTCACTCCCAAACATTGACGAATTCACACGGAAATTCCGTTGCTATGAAATACGAGTACTATGTGTTCTAGGACATTTCCTTCTAAATCGAGTAACGTTTCTATGGAAACGACAGGATTTTCTTTTGGGATACGACAATCACATTTCCGATCCACTAATCCTTCTTTACTGCATCCCTCACTCCCAAACATTGACGAATTCACACGGAAATTCCGTCGCTGTGAAATACGAGTACTATGTGTTCTAAGACATTTCCTTCTAAATCGAGTAACGTTTCTATGGAAACGACAGGATTTTCTTTTGGGATACGACAATCACATTTCCGATTCACTAATCCTTCTTTACTGCATCCCTCACTCCCAAACATTGACGAATTCACACGGAAATTCCGTCGCTGTGAAATACGAGTACTATGTGTTCTAAGACATTTCCTTCTAAATCGAGTAACGTTTCTATGGAAACGACAGGATTTTCTTTTGGGATACGACAATCACATTTCCGATCCATTAATCCTTCTTTACTGCATCCCTCACTCCCAAACATTGACGAATTCACACGGAATTTCCGTCGCTGTGAAATACGAGTACTATGTGTTCTAAGACATTTCCTTCTAAATCGAGTAACGTTTCTATGGAAACGACAGAATTTTCTTTTGGGATACGACAATCACATTTCCGATTCACTAATCCTTCTTTACTGCATCCCTCACTCCCAAACATTGACGAATTCACACGGAAATTCCGTCGCTGTGAAATACGAGTACTATGTGTTCTAAGACATTTCCTTCTAAATCGAGTAACGTTTCTATGGAAACGACAGGATTTTCCTTTGGGATACGACAATCACATTTCCGATTCACTAATCCTTCTTTACTGCATCCCTCACTCCCAAACATTGACGAATTCACACGGAAATTCCGTCGCTGTGAAATACGAGTACTATGTGTTCTAAGACATTTCCTTCTAAATCGAGTAACGTTTCTATGGAAACGACAGGATTTTCTTTTGGGATACGACAATCACATTTCCGATCCACTAATCCTTCTTTACTGCATCCCTCATTCCCAAACATTGACGAATTCACACGGAAATTCCGACGCTGTGAAATACGAGTACTATGTGTTCTTAGACATTTCCTTCTAAATCGAGTAACGTTTCTATGGAAACGACAGGATTTTCTTTTGGGATACGACAATCACTTTTCCGATCCACTAAACCTTCTTTACTGCATCCCTCACTCCCAAACATTGACGAATTCACACGGAAATTCCGTCGCTATGAAATACGAGTACTATGTGTTCTAAGACATTTCCTTCTAAATCGAGTAACGTTTCTATGGAAACGACAGGATTTTCTTTTGGGATACTACAATCACATTTCCGATCCACTAATCCTTCTTTACTGCATCCCTCACTCCCAAACATTGACGAATTCACACGGAAATTCCGTCGCTGTGAAATACGAGTACTATGTGTTCTAAGACATTTCCTTCTAAATCGAGTAACATTTCTATGGAAACGACAGGATTTTCTTTTGGGATACGACAATCACATTTCCGATCCACTAATCCTTTTTTACTGCATCCCTCATTCCCAAACAATGACGAATTCACACGGAAAATCCGTCGCTGTGAAATACGAGTACTATGTGTTCTAAGACATTTCCTTCTAAATCGAGTAACGTCTCTATGGAAACGACAGGATTTTCTTTTGGGATACGACAATCACATTTCCGATCCCCTAATCCTTCTTTACTGCATCCCTCACTCCCAAACATTGACGAATTCACACGGAAATTCCGTCGCTGTGAAAAACGAGTACTATGTGTTCTAAGACATTTCCTTCTAAATCGAGTAACGTTTCTATGGAAACGACAGGATTTTCTTTTGGGATACGACAATCTCATTCCGATCCACTAATCCTTCTTTACTGCATCCCTCACTCCCAAACATTGACGAATCCACACGGAAATTCCGTCGCTATGAAAAACGAATACTATGTGTTCTAAGACATTTCCTTCTAAATCGAGTAACGTTTCTATGGAAACGACAGGATTTTCTTTTGGGATACGACAATCTCATTTCCGATCCACTAATCCTTCTTTACTGCATCCCTCACTCCCAAACATTGACGAATTCACACGGAAATTGCGTCGCTATGAAATACGTGTACTATGTGTTCTAAGACATTCCCTTCTAAATCGAGTAACGTTTCTATGGAAACGACAGGATTTTCTTTTGGGATACGAGAATCACATTTCCGATCCACTAATCCTTCTTTACTGCATCCCTCACTCCCAAACATTGACTAATTCACACGGAAATTGCGTCGCTGTGAAATACGAGTACTATGTGTTCTAAGACATTTCCTTCTAAATCGAGTAACGTTTCTATGGAAACGACAGGATTTTCTTTTGGGATACGACAATCACATTTCCGATCCACAAATCCTTCTTTACTGCATCCCTCACTCCCAAACATTGACGAATTCACACGGAAATTCCGTCGCTGTGAAATACGAGTACTATGTGTTCTAAGACATTTCCTTCTAAATCGAGTAACGTTTCTATGGAAACGACAGGATTTTCTTTTGGGATACGACAATCACATTTCCGATCCACTAATCCTTCTTTACTGCATCCCTCACTCCCAAACATTGACGAATTCACACGGAAATTCCCTCGCTGTGAAATACGAGTACTATGTGTTCTAAGACATTTCCTTCTAAATCGAGTAACGTTCTTATGGAAACGACCGGATTTTCTTTCGGGATACGACAATCACATTTCCGATCCACTAAACCTTCTTTACTGCATCCCTCACTCCCATACATTGACGAATTCACACGGAAATTGCGTCGCTATGAAATACGAGTACTATGTGTTCTAAGACATTTCCTTCTAAATCGAGTAACGTTTCTATGGAAACGACAGGATTTTCTTTTGGGGTACGACAATCACATTTCCGATCCACTAATCCTTCTTTACTGCATCCCTCACTCCCAAACATTGACGAATTCACACGGAAATTCCGTCGCTGTGAAATACGAGTACTATGTGTTCTAAGACATTTCCTTCTAAATCGAGTAACGTTTCTACGGAAACGACAGGATTTTCTTTTGGGATACGACAATCACATTTCCGATCCACTAATCCTTCTTTACTGCATCCCTCATTCCCAAACATTGACGAATTCACACGGAAATTCCGTCGCTGTGAAATACGAGTACTATGTGTTCTAAGACATTTCCTTCTAAATCGAGTAACGTTTCTATGGAAACGACAGGACTTTCTTTTGGGATACGACAATCACATTTCCGATCCACTAATCCTTCTTTACTGCATCCCTCACTCCCAAACATTGACGAATTCACACGGAAATTCCGTCGCTGTGAAATACGAGTACTATGTGATCTAAGACATTTCCTTCTAAATCGAGTAACGTTTCTATGGAAACGACAGGATTTTCTTTTGGGATACGACAATCACATTTCCGATCCACTAATCCTTCTTTACTGCATCCCTCACTCCCAAACATTGACGAATTCACACGGAAATTCCGTCGCTGTGAAATACGAGTACTATGTGTTCTAAGACATTTCCTTCTAAACCGAGTAACGTTTCTATGGAAACGACAGGATTTTCTTTTGGGATACGACAATCACATTTCCGATCCACTAGACCTTCTTTACTGCATCCCTCACTCCCAAACATTGACGAATTCACACGGAAATTCCGTTGCTATGAAATACGAGTACTATGTGTTCTAGGACATTTCCTTCTAAATCGAGTAACGTTTCTATGGAAACGACAGGATTTTCTTTTGGGATACGACAATCACATTTCCGATCCACTAATCCTTCTTTACTGCATCCCTCACTCCCAAACATTGACGAATTCACACGGAAATTCCGTCGCTGTGAAATACGAGTACTATGTGTTCTAAGACATTTCCTTCTAAATCGAGTAACGTTTCTATGGAAACGACAGGATTTTCTTTTGGGATACGACAATCACATTTCCGATTCACTAATCCTTCTTTACTGCATCCCTCACTCCCAAACATTGACGAATTCACACGGAAATTCCGTCGCTGTGAAATACGAGTACTATGTGTTCTAAGACATTTCCTTCTAAATCGAGTAACGTTTCTATGGAAACGACAGGATTTTCTTTTGGGATACGACAATCACATTTCCGATCCATTAATCCTTCTTTACTGCATCCCTCACTCCCAAACATTGACGAATTCACACGGAATTTCCGTCGCTGTGAAATACGAGTACTATGTGTTCTAAGACATTTCCTTCTAAATCGAGTAACATTTCTATGGAAACGACAGGATTTTCTTTTGGGATACGACAATCACATTTCCGATCCACTAATCCTTTTTTACTGCATCCCTCATTCCCAAACAATGACGAATTCACACGGAAAATCCGTCGCTGTGAAATACGAGTACTATGTGTTCTAAGACATTTCCTTCTAAATCGAGTAACGTTTCTATGGAAACGACAGGATTTTCTTTTGGGATACGACAATCACATTTCCGATCCACTAATCCTTCTTTACTGCATCCCTCACTCCCAAACATTGACGAATTCACACGGAAATTCCGTCGCTGTGAAAAACGAGTACTATGTGTTCTAAGACATTTCCTTCTAAATCGAGTAACGTTTCTATGGAAACGACAGGATTTTCTTTTGGGATACGACAATCTCATTCCGATCCACTAATCCTTCTTTACTGCATCCCTCACTCCCAAACATTGACGAATCCACACGGAAATTCCGTCGCTATGAAAAACGAATACTATGTGTTCTAAGACATTTCCTTCTAAATCGAGTAACGTTTCTATGGAAACGACAGGATTTTCTTTTGGGATACGACAATCTCATTTCCGATCCACTAATCCTTCTTTACTGCATCCCTCACTCCCAAACATTGACGAATTCACACGGAAATTGCGTCGCTATGAAATACGTGTACTATGTGTTCTAAGACATTCCCTTCTAAATCGAGTAACGTTTCTATGGAAACGACAGGATTTTCTTTTGGGATACGAGAATCACATTTCCGATCCACTAATCCTTCTTTACTGCATCCCTCACTCCCAAACATTGACTAATTCACACGGAAATTGCGTCGCTGTGAAATACGAGTACTATGTGTTCTAAGACATTTCCTTCTAAATCGAGTAACGTTTCTATGGAAACGACAGGATTTTCTTTTGGGATACGACAATCACATTTCCGATCCACAAATCCTTCTTTACTGCATCCCTCACTCCCAAACATTGACGAATTCACACGGAAATTCCGTCGCTGTGAAATACGAGTACTATGTGTTCTAAGACATTTCCTTCTAAATCGAGTAACGTTTCTATGGAAACGACAGGATTTTCTTTTGGGATACGACAATCACATTTCCGATCCACTAATCCTTCTTTACTGCATCCCTCACTCCCAAACATTGACGAATTCACACGGAAATTCCCTCGCTGTGAAATACGAGTACTATGTGTTCTAAGACATTTCCTTCTAAATCGAGTAACGTTCTTATGGAAACGACCGGATTTTCTTTCGGGATACGACAATCACATTTCCGATCCACTAAACCTTCTTTACTGCATCCCTCACTCCCATACATTGACGAATTCACACGGAAATTGCGTCGCTATGAAATACGAGTACTATGTGTTCTAAGACATTTCCTTCTAAATCGAGTAACGTTTCTATGGAAACGACAGGATTTTCTTTTGGGGTACGACAATCACATTTCCGATCCACTAATCCTTCTTTACTGCATCCCTCACTCCCAAACATTGACGAATTCACACGGAAATTCCGTCGCTGTGAAATACGAGTACTATGTGTTCTAAGACATTTCCTTCTAAATCGAGTAACGTTTCTACGGAAACGACAGGATTTTCTTTTGGGATACGACAATCACATTTCCGATCCACTAATCCTTCTTTACTGCATCCCTCATTCCCAAACATTGACGAATTCACACGGAAATTCCGTCGCTGTGAAATACGAGTACTATGTGTTCTAAGACATTTCCTTCTAAATCGAGTAACGTTTCTATGGAAACGACAGGACTTTCTTTTGGGATACGACAATCACATTTCCGATCCACTAATCCTTCTTTACTGCATCCCTCACTCCCAAACATTGACGAATTCACACGGAAATTCCGTCGCTGTGAAATACGAGTACTATGTGATCTAAGACATTTCCTTCTAAATCGAGTAACGTTTCTATGGAAACGACAGGATTTTCTTTTGGGATACGACAATCACATTTCCGATCCACTAGACCTTCTTTACTGCATCCCTCACTCCCAAACATTGACGAATTCACACGGAAATTCCGTTGCTATGAAATACGAGTACTATGTGTTCTAGGACATTTCCTTCTAAATCGAGTAACGTTTCTATGGAAACGACAGGATTTTCTTTTGGGATACGACAATCACATTTCCGATCCACTAATCCTTCTTTACTGCATCCCTCACTCCCAAACATTGACGAATTCACACGGAAATTCCGTCGCTGTGAAATACGAGTACTATGTGTTCTAAGACATTTCCTTCTAAATCGAGTAACGTTTCTATGGAAACGACAGGATTTTCTTTTGGGATACGACAATCACATTTCCGATTCACTAATCCTTCTTTACTGCATCCCTCACTCCCAAACATTGACGAATTCACACGGAAATTCCGTCGCTGTGAAATACGAGTACTATGTGTTCTAAGACATTTCCTTCTAAATCGAGTAACGTTTCTATGGAAACGACAGGATTTTCTTTTGGGATACGACAATCACATTTCCGATCCATTAATCCTTCTTTACTGCATCCCTCACTCCCAAACATTGACGAATTCACACGGAATTTCCGTCGCTGTGAAATACGAGTACTATGTGTTCTAAGACATTTCCTTCTAAATCGAGTAACGTTTCTATGGAAACGACAGAATTTTCTTTTGGGATACGACAATCACATTTCCGATTCACTAATCCTTCTTTACTGCATCCCTCACTCCCAAACATTGACGAATTCACACGGAAATTCCGTCGCTGTGAAATACGAGTACTATGTGTTCTAAGACATTTCCTTCTAAATCGAGTAACGTTTCTATGGAAACGACAGGATTTTCCTTTGGGATACGACAATCACATTTCCGATTCACTAATCCTTCTTTACTGCATCCCTCACTCCCAAACATTGACGAATTCACACGGAAATTCCGTCGCTGTGAAATACGAGTACTATGTGTTCTAAGACATTTCCTTCTAAATCGAGTAACGTTTCTATGGAAACGACAGGATTTTCTTTTGGGATACGACAATCACATTTCCGATCCACTAATCCTTCTTTACTGCATCCCTCACTCCCAAACATTGACGAATTCACACGGAAATTCCGTCGCTGTGAAATTCGAGTACTATGTGTTCTAAGACATTTCCTTCTAAATCGAGTAACGTTTCTATGGAAACGACAGGATTTTCTTTTGGGATACGACAATCACATTTCCGATCCATTAATCCTTCTTTACTGCATCTCTCACTCCCAAACATTGATGAATTCACACGGAAATTCCGTCGCAGTGAAATACGAGTACTGTGTGTTCTAAGACATTTCCTTCTAAATCGAGTAACGTTTCTATGGAACGACAGGATTTTCTTTTGGGATACGACAATCTCATTTCCGATCCACTAATCCTTCTTTACTGCATCCCTCACTCCCAAACATTGACGAATTCACACGGAAATTCCGACGCTGTGAAATACGAGTACTATGTGTTCTAAGACATTTCCTTCTAAATCGAGTAACGTTTCTGTGGAAACGACAGGATTTTCTTTTATGATACGAGAATCACATTTCCGATCCACTAAACCTTCTTTACTGCATCCCTCACTCCCAAACATTGACGAATTCACACGGAAATTCCGTCGCTATGAAATACGAGTACTATGTGTTCTAAGACATTTCCTTCTAAATCGAGTAACGTTTCTATGGAAACGACAGGATTTTCTTTTGGGATACGACAATCACATTTCCGATTCACTAATCCTTCTTTACTGCATCCCTCACTCCCAAACATTGACGAATTCACACGGAATTTCCGTCGCTGTGAAATACGAGTAATATGTGTTCTAAGACATTTCCTTCTAAATCGAGTAACGTTTCTATGGAAACGACTGGATTTTCTTTTGGGATACGACAATCACATTTCCGATCCACTAATCCTTCTTTACTGCATCCCTCATTCCCAAACATTGACGAATTCACACGGAAATTCCGTCGCTGTGAAATACGAGTACTATGTGTTCTAAGACATTTCCTTCTAAATCGAGTAACGTTTCTATGGAAACGACAGGATTTTCTTTTGGGATACGACAATCACATTTCCGATCCACTAATCCTTCTTTACTGCATCCCTCACTCCCAAACATTGACGAATTCACACGGAAATTCCGTCGCTGTGAAATACGTGTACTATGTGTGCTAAGACATTTCCTTCTGAATCGAGTAACGTTTCTATGGAAACGACAGGATTTTCTTTTGGGATACGACAATCTCGTTTCCGATCCACTAATTCTTCTTTACTGCACCCCTCGCTCCCAAACATTGACGAATTCACACGGAAATTCCATCGCTATGAAATACGAGTACTATGTGTTCTAAGACATTTCCTTCTAAATCGAGTAACGTTTCTATGGAAACGACAGGATTTTCTTTTGGGATACGACAATCACATTTCCGATCCACTAATCCTTCTTTACTGCATCCCTCATTCCCAAACGTTGACGAATTCACACGGAAATTCCGTCGCTGTGAAATACGAGTACTATGTGTTCTAAGACATTTCCTTCTAAATCGAGTAACGTTTCTATGGAAACGACAGGATTTTCTTTTGTGATACAACAATCACATTTCCGATCCACTAATCCTTCTTTACTGCATCCCTTACTCCCAAACATTGACGAATTCACACGGAAATTCCGACGCTGTGAAATACGAGTACTATGTGTTCTAAGACATTTCCTTCTAAATCGAGTAACGTTTCTATGGAAACGACAGGATTTTCTTTTGGGATACGACAATCACATTTCCGATCCACTAAACCTTCTTTACTGCATCCCTCACTCCCAAACATTGACGAATTCACTCGGAAATTCCGTCGCTATGAAATACGAGTACTATGTGTTCTAAGACATTTCCTTCTAAATCGAGTAACGTTTCAATGGAAACGACAGGATTTTCTTTTGGGATACTACAATCACATTTCCGATCCACTAATCCTTCTTTACTGCATCCCTCACTCCCAAACATTGACGAATTCACACGGAAAACCCTGCGCTGTGAAATACGAGTACTATGTGTTCTAAGACATTTCCTTCTAAATCGAGTAACGTTTCTATGGAAACGACAGGATTTTCTTTTGGGATACGACAATCACATTTCCGATCCACTAATCCTTCTTTACTGCATCCCTCATTCCCAAACATTGACGAATTCACATGGAAATTCCGTCGCTGTGAAATACGAGTACTATGTGTTCTAAGACATTTCCTTCTAAATCGAGTAACGTTTCTATGGAAACGACAGGATTTCCTTTTGGGATACGACAATCACATTTCCGATCCACTAATCCTTCTTTACTGCATCCCTCATTCCCAAACATTGACGAATTCACATGGAAATTCCGTCGCTGTGAAATACGAGTACTATGTGTTCTAAGACATTTCCTTCTAAATCGAGTAACGTTTCTATGGAAACGACAGGATTTTCTTTTGGGATACGACAATCACATTTCCGATGCACTAATCCTTCTTTACTGCATCCCTCACTCCCAAACATTGACGAATTCACACGGAAATTCCGTCGCTGTGAAATACGAGTACTATGTGTTCTAAGACATTTCCTTCTAAATCGAGTAACGTTTCTATGGAAACGACAGGATTTTCTTTTGGGATACGACAATCTCATTCCGATCCACTAATTCTTCTTTACTGCATCCCTCACTCCCAAACATTGACGAATTCACACGGAAATTCCGTCGCTGTGAAATACGAGTACTATGTGTTCTAAGACATTTCCTTCTAAATCGAGTAACGTTTCTATGGAAACGACAGGTTTTTCTTTTGGGATACGACCATCACATTTCCGATCCACTAATCCTTCTTTACTGCATCCCACACTCCCAAACATTGACGAATTCACACGGAAATTCCGTCGCTGTGAAATACGTGTACTATGTGTTCTAAGACATTTCCTTCTAAATCGAGTAACGTTTCTATGGAAACGACAGGATTTTCTTTTGGGATACGACAATCTCATTTCCGATCCACTAATTCTTCTTTACTGCATCCCTCACTCCCAAACATTGACGAATTCACACGGAAATTCCGTCGCTATGAAATACGAGTACTATGTGTTCTAAGACATTTCCTTCTAAATCGAGTAACGTTTCTATGGAAACGACAGGATTTTCTTTTGGGATACGACAATCACATTTCCGATCCACTAATCCTTCTTTACTGCATCCCTCACTCTCAAACATTGACGAATTCACACGGAAATTCCGTCGCTGTGAAATACGAGTACTATGTGTTCTAAGACATTTCCTTCTAAATCGAGTAACGTTTCTATGGAAACGACAGGATTTTCTTTTGGGATACGACAATCACATTTCCGATCCACTAATCCTTCTTTACTGCATCCCTCACTCCCAAACATTGACGAATTCACACGGAAATTCCGTCGCTGCGAAATACGAGTACTATGTGTTCTAAGACATTTCCTTCTAAATCGAGTAACGTTTCTATGGAAACGACAGGCATTTCTTTTGGGATACGACAATCACATTTCTGATCCACTAGTCCTTCTTTACTGCATCCCTCACTCCCAAACATTGACGAATTCACACGGAAATTCCGACGCTGTGAAATACGAGTACTATGTGTTCTAAGACATTTCCTATTAAATCGAGTAACGTTTCTATGGAAACGACAGGATTTTCTTTTGGGATACGACAACCACATTTCCGATCCACTAAACCTTCTTTGCTGCATCCCTCACTCCCAAACATTGACGAATTCACACGGAAATTCCGTCGCTATGAAATACGAGTACTATGTGTTCTAAGACATTTCCTTCTAAATCGAGTAACGTTCCTATGGAAACGACAGGATTTTCTTTTGGGTTACGACAATCACATTTCCGATCCACTAATCCTTCTTTACTGCATCCCTCACTCCCAAACATTGACAAATTCACACGGAAATTCCGTCGCTATGAAATACGAGTACTATGTGTTCTAAGACATTTCCTTCTAAATCGAGTAACGTTTCTATGGAAACGACAGGTTTATCTTTTGGGATACGACAATCACATTTCCGATCCACTAATCCTTCTTTACTGCATCCCTCACTCCCAAACATTGACGAATTCACACGGAAATTCCGTCGCTGTAAAATACTAGTACTATGTGTTCTAAGACATTTCCTTCTAAATCAAGTAACGTTTCTATGGAAACGACAGGATTTCCTTTTGGGATACGACAATCTCATTTCCGATCCACTAATTCTTCTTTACTGCATCCCTCACTCCCAAACATTGACGAATTCACACGGAAATTCCGTCGCTATGAAATACGAGTACTATGTGTTCTAAGACATTTCCTTCTAAATCGAGTAACGTTTCTATGGAAACGACAGGATTTTTTTTTTGGGATACGACAATCACATTTCCGATCCACTAATCCTTCTTTACTGCACCCCTCACTCCCAAACATTGACGAATTCACACGGAAATTCAGTCGCTGTGAAATACGAGTACTATGTGTTCTAAGACATTTCCTTCTAAATCGAGTAACGTTTCTATGGAAACGACAGGATTTTCTTTTGGGATACGACAATCACATTTCCGATCCACTAAACCTTCTTTACTGCATCACTCACTCCCAAACATTGACGAATACACACGGAAATTCCGTCGCCGTGAAATACGAGTACTATATGTTCTAAGACATTTCCTTCTAAATCGAGTAACGTTTCTATGGAAACGACAGGATTTTCTTTTGGGATACGACAATCTCATTTCCGATCCACTAATCCTTCTTTACTGCATCCCTCACTCCCAAACATTGACGAATTCACACGGAAATTCCGACGCTGTGAAATACGAGTACTATGTGTTCTAAGACAATTCCTTCTAAATCGAGTAACGTTTCTATGGAAACGACAGGATTTTCTTTTGGGATACGACAATCTCATTTCCGATCCACTACTCCTTCTTTACTGCATCCCTCACTCCCAAACATTGACGAATTCACACGGAAATTCCGTCGCTGTGAAATACGAGTACTATGTGTTCTAAGACATTTCCTTCTAAATCGAGTAACGTTTCTATGGAAACGACAGGATTTTCTTTCGGGATACGACAATCTCATTTCCGATCCACTAATCCTTCTTTACGGCATCCTTCACTCCCAAACATTGACGAATTCACACGGAAATTCCGTCGCTGTGAAATACGAGTACTATGTGTTCTAAGACATTTCCTTCTAAATCGAGTAACGTTTCTATGGAAACGACAGGATTTTCTTTTGGGATACGACAATCTCATTTCCGATCCACTAATCCTTCTTTACTGCATCCCTCACTCCCAAACATTGACGAATTCACACGGAAATTCCGTCGCTGTGAAATAAGAGTACTATGTGTTCTAAGACAATTCCTTCTAAATCGAGTAACGTTTCTATGGAAACGACAGGATTTTCTTTTGGGATACGACAATCTCATTTCCGATCCACTAATCCTTCTTTACTGCATCCCTCGCTCCCAAACATTGACGAATTCGCACGGAAATTCCGTCGCTGTGAAATACGAGTACTATGTGTTCTAAGACATTTCCTTCTAAATCGAGTAACGTTTCTATGGAAACGACAGGACTTTCTTTTGGGATACGACAATCTCATTTCCGATCCACTAATCCTTCTTTACTGCATCCCTCACTCCCAAACATTGACGAAGTCACACGGAAATTCCGTCGCTGTGAAATACGAGTACTATGTGTTCTAAGACATTTCCTTCTAAATCGATTAACGTTTCTATGGAAACGACAGGATTTTCTTTTGGGATACGACAATCACATTTCCGATCCACTAATCCTTCTTTACGCATCCCTCACTCCCAAACATTGACGAATTCACACGGAAATTCCGTCGCTGTGAAATACGAGTACTATGTGTTCTAAGACATTTCCTTCTAAATCGAGTAACGTTTCTATGGAAACGACAGGATTTTCTTTTGGGATACGACAATCACATTTCCGATCCACTAATCCTTCTTTACTGCATTCCTCACTCCCAAACATTGACGAATTCACACGGAAATTCCGTCGCTGTGAAATACGAGTACTATGTGTTCTAAGACATTTCCTTCTAAATCGAGTTACGTTTCTATGGAAACGACAGGATTTTCTTTTGGGATACGACAATCACATTTCTGATCCACTAATCCTTCTTTACTGCATCCCTCACTCCCAAACATTGACGAATACACACGGATATTCGGTCGCTGTGAAATACGAGTACTATGTGTTCTAAGACATTTCCTTCTAAATCGAGTAACGTTTCTATGGAAACGACTGGATTTTCTTTTGGGATACGACAATCTCACTTCCGATCCACTAATCCTTCTTTACTGCATCCCTCACTCCCAAACATTGACGAATTCACACGGAAATTCCGTCGCTGTGAAATACGAGTACTATGTGTTCTAAGACATTTCCTTCTAAATCGAGTAACGTTTCTATGGAAACGACAGGACTTTCTTTTGGGATACGACAATCTCATTTCCGATCCACTAATCCTTCTTTACTGCATCCCTCACTCCCAAACATTGACGAAGTCACACGGAAATTCCGTCGCTGTGAAATACGAGTACTATGTGTTCTAAGACATTTCCTTCTAAATCGAGTAACGTTTCTATGGAAACGACAGGATTTTCTTTTGGGATACGACAATCACATTTCCGATCCACTAATCCTTCTTTACTGCATCCCTCACTCCCAAACATTGACGAATTCACACGGAAATTCCGTCGCTATGAAATACGAGTACTATGTGCTCTAAGACATTTCCTTCTAAATCGAGTAACGTTTCTATGGAAACGACAGGATTTTCTTTTGGGTTACGACAATCACATTTCCGATCCACTAATCCTTCTTTACTGCATCCCTCACTCCCAAACATTGACAAATTCTCACGGAAATTCCGTCGCTATGAAATACGAGTACAATGTGTTCTAAGACATTTCCTTCTAAATCGAGTAACGTTTCTATGGAAACGACAGGTTTATCTTTTGGGATACGACAATCACATTTCCGATCCACTAATCCTTCTTTACTGCATCCCTCACTCCCAAACATTGACGAATTCACACGGAAATTCCGTCGCTGTAAAATACTAGTACTATGTGTTCTAAGACATTTCCTTCTAAATCAAGTAACGTTTCTATGGAAACGACAGGATTTTCTTTTGGGATACGACAATCTCATTTCCGATCCACTAATTCTTCTTTACTGCATCCCTCACTCCCAAACATTGACGAATTCACACGGAAATTCCGTCGCTATGAAATACGAGTACTATGTGTTCTAAGACATTTCCTTCTAAATCGAGTAACGTTTCTATGGAAACGACAGGATTTTTTTTTTGGGATACGACAATCACATTTCCGATCCACTAATCCTTCTTTACTGCACCCCTCACTCCCAAACATTGACGAATTCACACGGAAATTCAGTCGCTGTGAAATACGAGTACTATGTGTTCTAAGACATTTCCTTCTAAATCGAGTAACGTTTCTATGGAAACGACAGGATTTTCTTTTGGGATACGACAATCACATTTCCGATCCACTAATCCTTCTTTACTGCACCCCTCACTCCCAAACATTGACGAATTCACACGGAAATTCAGTCGCTGTGAAATACGAGTACTATGTGTTCTAAGACATTTCCTTCTAAATCGAGTAACGTTTCTATGGAAACGACAGGATTTTCTTTTGGGATACGACAATCACATTTCCGATCCACTAAACCTTCTTTACTGCATCACTCACTCCCAAACATTGACGAATACACACGGAAATTCCGTCGCCGTGAAATACGAGTACTATATGTTCTAAGACATTTCCTTCTAAATCGAGTAACGTTTCTATGGAAACGACAGGATTTTCTTTTGGGATACGACAATCTCATTTCCGATCCACTAATCCTTCTTTACTGCATCCCTCACTCCCAAACATTGACGAATTCACACGGAAATTCCGACGCTGTGAAATACGAGTACTATGTGTTCTAAGACAATTCCTTCTAAATCGAGTAACGTTTCTATGGAAACGACAGGATTTTCTTTTGGGATACGACAATCTCATTTCCGATCCACTACTCCTTCTTTACTGCATCCCTCACTCCCAAACATTGACGAATTCGCACGGAAATTCCGTCGCTGTGAAATACGAGTACTATGTGTTCTAAGACATTTCCTTCTAAATCGAGTAACGTTTCTATGGAAACGACAGGACTTTCTTTTGGGATACGACAATCTCATTTCCGATCCACTAATCCTTCTTTACTGCATCCCTCACTCCCAAACATTGACGAAGTCACACGGAAATTCCGTCGCTGTGAAATACGAGTACTATGTGTTCTAAGACATTTCCTTCTAAATCGATTAACGTTTCTATGGAAACGACAGGATTTTCTTTTGGGATACGACAATCACATTTCCGATCCACTAATCCTTCTTTACGCATCCCTCACTCCCAAACATTGACGAATTCACACGGAAATTCCGTCGCTGTGAAATACGAGTACTATGTGTTCTAAGACATTTCCTTCTAAATCGAGTAACGTTTCTATGGAAACGACAGGATTTTCTTTTGGGATACGACAATCACATTTCCGATCCACTAATCCTTCTTTACTGCATTCCTCACTCCCAAACATTGACGAATTCACACGGAAATTCCGTCGCTGTGAAATACGAGTACTATGTGTTCTAAGACATTTCCTTCTAAATCGAGTTACGTTTCTATGGAAACGACAGGATTTTCTTTTGGGATACGACAATCACATTTCTGATCCACTAATCCTTCTTTACTGCATCCCTCACTCCCAAACATTGACGAATACACACGGATATTCGGTCGCTGTGAAATACGAGTACTATGTGTTCTAAGACATTTCCTTCTAAATCGAGTAACGTTTCTATGGAAACGACTGGATTTTCTTTTGGGATACGACAATCTCACTTCCGATCCACTAATCCTTCTTTACTGCATCCCTCACTCCCAAACATTGACGAATTCACACGGAAATTCCGTCGCTGTGAAATACGAGTACTATGTGTTCTAAGACATTTCCTTCTAAATCGAGTAACGTTTCTATGGAAACGACAGGACTTTCTTTTGGGATACGACAATCTCATTTCCGATCCACTAATCCTTCTTTACTGCATCCCTCACTCCCAAACATTGACGAAGTCACACGGAAATTCCGTCGCTGTGAAATACGAGTACTATGTGTTCTAAGACATTTCCTTCTAAATCGAGTAACGTTTCTATGGAAACGACAGGATTTTCTTTTGGGATACGACAATCACATTTCCGATCCACTAATCCTTCTTTACTGCATCCCTCACTCCCAAACATTGACGAATTCACACGGAAATTCCGTCGCTATGAAATACGAGTACTATGTGCTCTAAGACATTTCCTTCTAAATCGAGTAACGTTTCTATGGAAACGACAGGATTTTCTTTTGGGATACGACAATCACATTTCCGATCCACTAATCCTTCTCTACTGCATCCCTCACTCCCAAACATTGACGAATTCACACGGAAATTCCGTCGCTATGAAATACGAGTACTATATGTTCTAAGACATTTCCTTCTGAATCGAGTAACGTTTCTATGGAAACGACAGGATTTTCTTTTGGGATACGACAATCTCGTTTCCGATCCACTAATTCTTCTTTACTGCACCCCTCGCTCCCAAACATTGACGAATTCACACGGAAATTCCATCGCTATGAAATACGAGTACTATGTGTTCTAAGACATTTCCTTCTAAATCGAGTAACGTTTCTATGGAAACGACAGGATTTTCTTTTGGGATACGACAATCACATTTCCGATCCACTAATCCTTCTTTACTGCATCCCTCATTCCCAAACGTTGACGAATTCACACGGAAATTCCGTCGCTGTGAAATACGAGTACTATGTGTTCTAAGACATTTCCTTCTAAATCGAGTAACGTTTCTATGGAAACGACAGGATTTTCTTTTGTGATACAACACTCACATTTCCGATCCACTAATCCTTCTTTACTGCATCCCTTACTCCCAAACATTGACGAATTCACACGGAAATTCCGACGCTGTGAAATACGAGTACTATGTGTTCTAAGACATTTCCTTCTAAATCGAGTAACGTTTCTATGGAAACGACAGGATTTTCTTTTGGGATACGACAATCACATTTCCGATCCACTAAACCTTCTTTACTGCATCCCTCACTCCCAAACATTGACGAATTCACTCGGAAATTCCGTCGCTATGAAATACGAGTACTATGTGTTCTAAGACATTTCCTTCTAAATCGAGTAACGTTTCAATGGAAACGACAGGATTTTCTTTTGGGATACTACAATCACATTTCCGATCCACTAATCCTTCTTTACTGCATCCCTCACTCCCAAACATTGACGAATTCACACGGAAAACCCTGCGCTGTGAAATACGAGTACTATGTGTTCTAAGACATTTCCTTCTAAATCGAGTAACGTTTCTATGGAAACGACAGGATTTTCTTTTGGGATACGACAATCACATTTCCGATCCACTAATCCTTCTTTACTGCATCCCTCATTCCCAAACATTGACGAATTCACATGGAAATTCCGTCGCTGTGAAATACGAGTACTATGTGTTCTAAGACATTTCCTTCTAAATCGAGTAACGTTTCTATGGAAACGACAGGATTTTCTTTTGGGATACGACAATCACATTTCCGATCCACTAATCCTTCTTTACTGCATCCCTCATTCCCAAACATTGACGAATTCACATGGAAATTCCGTCGCTGTGAAATACGAGTACTATGTGTTCTAAGACATTTCCTTCTAAATCGAGTAATGTTTCTATGGAAACGACAGGATTTTCTTTTGGGATACGACAATCACATTTCCGATGCACTAATCCTTCTTTACTGCATCCCTCACTCCCAAACATTGACGAATTCACACGGAAATTCCGTCGCTGTGAAATACGAGTACTATGTGTTCTAAGACATTTCCTTCTAAATCGAGTAACGTTTCTATGGAAACGACAGGATTTTCTTTTGGGATACGACAATCTCATTCCGATCCACTAATTCTTCTTTACTGCATCCCTCACTCCCAAACATTGACGAATTCACACGGAAATTCCGTCGCTGTGAAATACGAGTACTATGTGTTCTAAGACATTTCCTTCTAAATCGAGTAACGTTTCTATGGAAACGACAGGTTTTTCTTTTGGGATACGACCATCACATTTCCGATCCACTAATCCTTCTTTACTGCATCCCTCACTCCCAAACATTGACGAATTCACACGGAAATTCCGTCGCTGTGAAATACGTGTACTATGTGTTCTAAGACATTTCCTTCTAAATCGAGTAACGTTTCTATGGAAACGACAGGATTTTCTTTTGGGATACGACAATCTCATTTCCGATCCACTAATTCTTCTTTACTGCATCCCTCACTCCCAAACATTGACGAATTCACACGGAAATTCCGTCGCTATGAAATACGAGTACTATGTGTTCTAAGACATTTCCTTCTAAATCGAGTAACGTTTCTATGGAAACGACAGGATTTTCTTTTGGGATACGACAATCACATTTCCGATCCACTAATCCTTCTTTACTGCATCCCTCACTCTCAAACATTGACGAATTCACACGGAAATTCCGTCGCTGTGAAATACGAGTACTATGTGTTCTAAGACATTTCCTTCTAAATCGAGTAACGTTTCTATGGAAACGACAGGATTTTCTTTTGGGATACGACAATCACATTTCCGATCCACTAATCCTTCTTTACTGCATCCCTCACTCCCAAACATTGACGAATTCACACGGAAATTCCGTCGCTGCGAAATACGAGTACTATGTGTTCTAAGACATTTCCTTCTAAATCGAGTAACGTTTCTATGGAAACGACAGGCATTTCTTTTGGGATACGACAATCACATTTCTGATCCACTAGTCCTTCTTTACTGCATCCCTCACTCCCAAACATTGACGAATTCACACGGAAATTCCGACGCTGTGAAATACGAGTACTATGTGTTCTAAGACATTTCCTATTAAATCGAGTAACGTTTCTATGGAAACGACAGGATTTTCTTTTGGGATACGACAATCACATTTCCGATCCACTAAGCCTTCTTTACTGCATCCCTCACTCCCAAACATTGACGAATTCACACGGAAATTCCGTCGCTATGAAATACGAGTACTATGTGTTCTAAGACATTTCCTTCTAAATCGAGTAACGTTCCTATGGAAACGACAGGATTTTCTTTTGGGTTACGACAATCACATTTCCGATCCACTAATCCTTCTTTACTGCATCCCTCACTCCCAAACATTGACAAATTCACACGGAAATTCCGCCGCTATGAAATACGAGTACTATGTGTTCTAAGACATTTCCTTCTAAATCGAGTAACGTTTCTATGGAAACGACAGGTTTATCTTTTGGGATACGACAATCACATTTCCGATCCACTAATCCTTCTTTACTGCATCCCTCACTCCCAAACATTGACGAATTCACACGGAAATTCCGTCGCTGTAAAATACTAGTACTATGTGTTCTAAGACATTTCCTTCTAAATCAAGTAACGTTTCTATGGAAACGACAGGATTTTCTTTTGGGATACGACAATCTCATTTCCGATCCACTAATTCTTCTTTACTGCATCCCTCACTCCCAAACATTGACGAATTCACACGGAAATTCCGTCGCTATGAAATACGAGTACTATGTGTTCTAAGACATTTCCTTCTAAATCGAGTAACGTTTCTATGGAAACGACAGGATTTTTTTTTTGGGATACGACAATCACATTTCCGATCCACTAATCCTTCTTTACTGCACCCCTCACTCCCAAACATTGACGAATTCACACGGAAATTCAGTCGCTGTGAAATACGAGTACTATGTGTTCTAAGACATTTCCTTCTAAATCGAGTAACGTTTCTATGGAAACGACAGGATTTTCTTTTGGGATACGACAATCACATTTCCGATCCACTAAACCTTCTTTACTGCATCACTCACTCCCAAACATTGACGAATACACACGGAAATTCCGTCGCCGTGAAATACGAGTACTATATGTTCTAAGAAATTTCCTTCTAAATCGAGTAACGTTTCTATGGAAACGACAGGATTTTCTTTTGGGATACGACAATCTCATTTCCGATCCACTAATCCTTCTTTACTGCATCCCTCACTCCCAAACATTGACGAATTCACACGGAAATTCCGACGCTGTGAAATACGAGTTCTATGTGTTCTAAGACAATTCCTTCTAAATCGAGTAACGTTTCTATGGAAACGACAGGATTTTCTTTTGGGATACGACAATCTCATTTCCGATCCACTACTCCTTCTTTACTGCATCCCTCACTCCCAAACATTGTCGAATTCACACGGAAATTCCGTCGCTGTGAAATACGAGTACTATGTGTTCTAAGACATTTCCTTTTAAATCGAGTAACGTTTCTATGGAAACGACAGGATTTTCTTTCGGGATACGACAATCTCATTTCCGATCCACTAATCCTTCTTTACGGCATCCTTCACTCCCAAACATTGACGAATTCACACGGAAATTCCGTCGCTGTGAAATACGAGTACTATGTGTTCTAAGACATTTCCTTCTAAATCGAGTAACGTTTCTATGGAAACGACAGGATTTTCTTTTGGGATACGACAATCTCATTTCCGATCCACTAATCCTTCTTTACTGCATCCCTCACTCCCAAACATTGACGAATTCACACGGAAATTCCGTCGCTGTGAAATAAGAGTACTATGTGTTCTAAGACAATTCCTTCTAAATCGAGTAACGTTTCTATGGAAACGACAGGATTTTCTTTTGGGATACGACAATCTCATTTCCGATCCACTAATCCTTCTTTACTGCATCCCTCGCTCCCAAACATTGACGAATTCGCACGGAAATTCCGTCGCTGTGAAATACGAGTACTATGTGTTCTAAGACATTTCCTTCTAAATCGAGTAACGTTTCTATGGAAACGACAGGACTTTCTTTTGGGATACGACAATCTCATTTCCGATCCACTAATCCTTCTTTACTGCATCCCTCACTCCCAAACATTGACGAAGTCACACGGAAATTCCGTCGCTGTGAAATACGAGTACTATGTGTTCTAAGACATTTCCTTCTAAATCGATTAACGTTTCTATGGAAACGACAGGATTTTCTTTTGGGATACGACAATCACATTTAGGATCCACTAATCCTTCTTTACGCATCCCTCACTCCCAAACATTGACGAATTCACACGGAAATTCCGTCGCTGTGAAATACGAGTACTATGTGTTCTAAGACATTTCCTTCTAAATCGAGTAACGTTTCTATGGAAACGACAGGATTTTCTTTTGGGATACGACAATCACATTTCCGATCCACTAATCCTTCTTTACTGCATTCCTCACTCCCAAACATTGACGAATTCACACTTAAATTCCGTCGCTGTGAAA
Organism: Schistocerca americana; assembly: GCF_021461395.2. Classification (NCBI taxonomy): domain Eukaryota; kingdom Metazoa; phylum Arthropoda; class Insecta; order Orthoptera; family Acrididae; genus Schistocerca; species Schistocerca americana. The sequence continues at coordinate 6,829,726 of NC_060123.1, read as the reverse complement.
TACGAGTACTATGTGTTCTAAGACATTTCCTTCTAAATCGAGTTACGTTTCTATGGAAACGACAGGATTTTCTTTTGGGATACGACAATCACATTTCTGATCCACTAATCCTTCTTTACTGCATCCCTCACTCCCAAACATTGACGAATACACACGGATATTCGGTCGCTGTGAAATACGAGTACTATGTGTTCTAAGACATTTCCTTCTAAATCGAGTAACGTTTCTATGGAAACGACTGGATTTTCTTTTGGGATACGACAATCTCACTTCCGATCCACTAATCCTTCTTTACTGCATCCCTCACTCCCAAACATTGACGAATTCACACGGAAATTCCGTCGCTGTGAAATACGAGTACTATGTGTTCTAAGACATTTCCTTCTAAATCGAGTAACGTTTCTATGGAAACGACAGGACTTTCTTTTGGGATACGACAATCTCATTTCCGATCCACTAATCCTTCTTTACTGCATCCCTCACTCCCAAACATTGACGAAGTCACACGGAAATTCCGTCGCTGTGAAATACGAGTACTATGTGTTCTAAGACATTTCCTTCTAAATCGAGTAACGTTTCTATGGAAACGACAGGATTTTCTTTTGGGATACGACAATCACATTTCCGATCCACTAATCCTTCTTTACTGCATCCCTCACTCCCAAACATTGACGAATTCACACGGAAATTCCGTCGCTATGAAATACGAGTACTATGTGCTCTAAGACATTTCCTTCTAAATCGAGTAACGTTTCTATGGAAACGACAGGATTTTCTTTTGGGATACGACAATCACATTTCCGATCCACTAATCCTTCTCTACTGCATCCCTCACTCCCAAACATTGACGAATTCACACGGAAATTCCGTCGCTATGAAATACGAGTACTATATGTTCTAAGACATTTCCTTCTAAAGCGAGTAACGTTTCTATGGAAACGACAGGATTTTCTTTTGGGATACGACAATCTCATTTCCGATCCACTAATCCTTCTTTACTCCATCCCTCACTCCCAAACATTGACGAATTCACACGGAAATTGCGTCGCTATGAAATACGAGTACTATGTGTTCTAAGACTTTTCCCTCTAAATCGAGTAACGTTTCTATGGAAACGACAGGATTTTCTTTTGGGATACGACAATCTCATTTCCGATCCACTAATCCTTCTTTACTGCATCCCTCACTCCCAAACATTGACGAATTCACACGGAAATTTCGTCGCTGTGAAATACGAGTACTATGTGTTCTAAGACATTTCCTTCTAAATCGAGTAACGTTTCTATGGAAACGACAGGATTTTCTTTTGGGATACGACAATCACATTTCCGATCCACTAATCCTTCTTTACTGCATCCCTCACTCCCAAACATTGACGAATTCACACGGAAATTCCGTCGCTATGAAATACGAGTACTATGTGCTCTAAGACATTTCCTTCTAAATCGAGTAACGTTTCTATGGAAACGACAGGATTTTCTTTTGGGATACGACAATCACATTTCCGATCCACGAATCCTTCTTTACTGCATCCCTCACTCCCAGACATTGACGAATTCACACGGAAATTCCGTCGCTGTGAAATACGAGTACTATGTGTTCTAAGACATTTCCTTCTAAATCGAGTAACGTATCTATGGAAACGACAGGATTTTCTTTTGGGATACGACAATCTCATTTCCGATCCACTAGTCCTTCTTTACTGCATCCCTCACTCCCAAACATTGACGAATTCACACGGAAATTGCGTCGCTATGAAATACGAGTACTATGTGTTGTAAGACATTTCCTTCTAAATCGAGTAACGTTTCTATGTAAACGACAGGATTTTCTTTTGGGATACGACAATCACATTTCCGATCCACTAATGGTTCTTTACTGCATCCCTCACTCCCAAACATTGACGAATTCACACGGAAATTGCGTCGCTATGAAATACGAGTACTATGTGTTCTAAGACATTTCCTTCTAAATCGAGTAACGTTTCTATGGAAACGACAGGATTTTCTTTTGGGATACGACAATCACATTTCCGATCCACTAATCCTTCTTTACTGCATCCCTCACTCAAAAACATTGACGAATTCACACGGAAATTCCGTCGCTATGAAATACGAGTACTATGTGTTCTAAGACATTTCCTTCTAAATCGAGTAACGTTTCTATGGAAACGACAGGATTTTCTTTTGGGATACGACAATCTCATTTCCGATGCACTAATCCTTCTTTACTGCATCCCTCACTCCCAAACATTGACGAATTCACACGGAAATTGCGTCGCTATGAAATACGAGTACTATGTGTTCTAAGACATTTCCTTCTAAAACGAGTAACGTTTCTATGGAAACGACAGGATTTTCTTTTGGGATACGACAATCTCATTTCCGATCCACTAATCCTTCTTTACTGCATCCCTCACTCCCAAACATTGACGAATTCACACGGAAATTCCGTCGCTGTGAAATACGAGTACTATGTGTTCTAAGACATTTCCTTCTAAATCGAGTAACGTTTCTATGGAAACGACAGGATTTTCTTTTGGGATACGACAATCACATTTCCGATCCACTAATCCTTCTTTACTGCATCCCTCACTCCCAAACATTGACGAATTCACACGGAAATTCCGTCGCTATGAAATACGAGTACTATGTGTTCTAAGACATTTCCTTCTAAATCGAGTAACGTTTCTATGGAAACGACAGGATTTTCTTTTGGGATACGACAATCACATTTCCGATCCACGAATCGTTCTTTACTGCATCCCTCACTCCCAAACATTGACGAATTCACACGGAAATTCCGTCGCTGTGAAATACGAGTACTATGTGTTCTAAGACATTTCCTTCTAAATCGAGTAACGTATCTATGGAAACGACAGGATTTTCTTTTGGGATACGACAATCACATTTCCGATCCACTAATCCTTCTTTACTGCATCCCTCACTCCCAAACATTGACGAATTCACACGGAAATTCCGTCGCTGTGAAATACGTGTACTATGTGTTCTAAGACATTTCCTTCTACATCGAGTAACGTTTCTATGGAAACGACAGGATTTTCTTTTGGGATACGACAATCTCATTTCCGATCCACTAATCCTTCTTTACTGCATCCCTCACTCCCAAACATTGACGAATTCACACGGAAATTCCGTCACTGTGAAATACGAGTACTATGTGTTCTAAGACATTTCCTTCTACATCGAGTAACGTTTCTATGGAAACGCCAGGATTTTCTTTTGGGATACGACAATCTCATTTCCGATCCACTAATCCTTCTTTACTGCATCCCTCACTCCCAAACATTGACGAATTCACACGGGAATTGCGTCGCTATGAAATACGAGTACTATGTGTTCTAAGACATTTCCTTCTAAATCGAGTAACGTTTCTATGGAAACGACAGGATTTTCTTTTGGGATACGACAATCACATTTCCGATCCACTTATGGTTCTTTACTGCATCCCTCACTCCCAAACATTGACGAATTCACACGGAAATTGCGTCGCTATGAAATACGAGTACTATGTGTTCTAAGACATTTCCTTCTAAATCGAGAAACGTTTCTATGCAAACGACAGGATTTTCTTTTGGGATACGACAATCACATTTCCGATCCACTAATCCTTCTTTACTGCATCCCTCACTCCCAAACATTGACGAATTCACACGGAATTTGAGTCGCTATGAAATACGAGTACTATGTGTTCTAAGACATTTTCTTCTAAATCGAGTAACGTTTCTATGGAAACGACAGGATTTTCTTTTGGGATACGACAATCTCATTTCCGATCCACTAATCCTTCTTTAGTGCATCCCTCACTCCCAAACATTGACGAATTCACACGGAAATTCCGTCGCTGTGAAATACGAGTACTATGTGTTCTAAGACATTTCCTTCTAAATCGAGTAACGTTTCTATGGGAACGACAGGATTTTCTTTTGGGATACGACAATCTCATTTCCGATCCACTAATCCTTCTTTACTGCATCCCTCACTCCCAAACATTGACGAATTCACACGGAAATTCCGTCGCTGTGAAATACGAGTACTATGTGTTCTAAGACATTTTCTTCTAAATCGAGTAACGTTTCTATGGAAACGACAGGATTTTCTTTTGGGATACGACAATCTCATTTCCGATCCACTAATCCTTCTTTACTGCATCCCTCACTCCCAAACATTGACGAATTCACACGGAAATTCCGTCGCTGTGAAATACGAGTACTATGTGTTCTAAGACATTTCCTTCTAAATCGAGTAACGTTTCTATGGAAACGACAGGATTTTCTTTTGGATTACGACAATCTCATTTCCGATCCACTAATCCTTCTTTACTGCATCCCTCACTCCCAAACATTGACGAATTCACACGGAAATTCCGTCGCTGTGAAATACGAGTACTATGTGTTCTAAGACATTTCCTTCTAAATCGAGTAACGTTTCTATGGAAACGACAGGATTTTCTTTTGGGATACGACAATCTCATTTCCGATCCACTAATCCTTCTTTACTGCATCCCTCACTCCCAAACATTGAGGAATTCACACGGAAATTCCGTGGCTGTGAAATACGAGTACTATGTGTTCTAAGACATTTCCTTCTAAATCGAGTAACGTTTCTATGGAAACGACAGGATTTTCTTTTGGGATACGACAATCACATTTCCGATCCACTAATCCTTCTTTACTGCATCCCTCACTCCCAAACATTGACGAATTCACACGGAAATTCCGTCGCTGTGAAATACGAGTACTGCGTGTTTTAAGACATTTCCTTCTAAATCGAGTAACGTTTCTATGGAAACGACAGGATTTTCTTTTGGGATACGACAATCTCATTTCCGATCCACTAATCCTTCTTTAGTGCATTCCTGACTCCAAAACATTGACGAATTCACACGGAAATTCCGTCGCTGTGAAATACGAGTACTATGTGTTCTAAGACATTTCCTTCTAAATCGAGTAACGTTTCTATGGAAACTACAGGATTTTCTTTTGGGATACGACAATCACATTTCCGATCCACTAATCCTTCTTTACTGCATCCCTCACTCCCAAACATTGACGAATTCACACGGAAATTGCGTCGCTATGAAATACGAGTACTATGTGTTCTAAGACATTTCCTTCTAAATCGAGTAACGTTTCTATGGAAACGACAGGATTTTCTTGTGGGATACGACAATCACATTTCCGATCCACTAATGGTTCTTTACTGCATCCCTCACTCCCAAACATTGACGAATTCACACGGAAATTGCGTCGCTATGAAATACGAGTTCTATGTGTTCTAAGACATTTCCTTCTAAATCGAGTAACGTTTCAATGGAAACGACAGGATTTTCTTTTGGGATACGACAATCACATTTCCGATCCACTAATCCTTCTTTACTGCATCCCTCACTCCCAAACATTGACGAATTCACACGGAAATTGCGTCGCTGTGAAATACGAGTACTATATGTTCTAAGACATTTCCTTCTAAATCGAGTAACGTTTCTGTGGAAACGACAGGATTTTCTTTTGGGATACGACAATCACATTTCCGATCCACTAATCCTTCTTTACTGCATCCCTCACTCCCAAACATTGACGAATTCACACGGAAATTCCGTCGCTGTGAAATACGAGTACTGTGTGTTTTAAGACATTTCCTTCTAAATCGAGTAACATTTCTATGGAAACGACAGGATTTTCTTTTGGGATACGACAATCTCATTTCCGATCCACTAATGGTTCTTTACTGCATCCCTCACTCCCAAACATTGACGAATTCACACTAAAATTGCGTCGCTATGAAATACGAGTTCTATGTGTTCTAAGACATTTCCTTCTAAATCGAGTAACGTTTCAATGGAAACGACAGGATTTTCTTTTGGGATACGACAATCACATTTCCGATCCACTAATCCTTCTTTACTGCATCCCTCACTCCCAAACATTGACGAATTCACACGGAAATTGCGTCGCTGTGAAATACGAGTACTATATGTTCTAAGACATTTCCTTCTAAATCGAGTAACGTTTCTGTGGAAACGACAGGATTTTCTTTTGGGATACGACAATCACATTTCCGATCCACTAATCCTTCTTTACTGCATCCCTCACTCCCAAACATTGACGAATTCACACGGAAATTCCGTCGCTGTGAAATACGAGTACTGTGTGTTTTAAGACATTTCCTTCTAAATCGAGTAACGTTTCTATGGAAACGACAGGATTTTCTTGTGGGATACGACAATCACATTTCCGATCCACTAATGGTTCTTTACTGCATCCCTCACTCCCAAACATTGACGAATTCACACGGAAATTGCGTCGCTATGAAATACGAGTTCTATGTGTTCTAAGACATTTCCTTCTAAATCGAGTAACGTTTCAATGGAAACGACAGGATTTTCTTTTGGGATACGACAATCACATTTCCGATCCACTAATCCCTCTTTACTGCATCCCTCACTCCCAAACATTGACGAATTCACACGGAAATTCCGTCGCTGTGAAATACGAGTACTGTGTGTTTTAAGACATTTCCTTCTAAATCGAGTAACGTTTCTATGGAAACGACAGGATTTTCTTTTGGGATACGACAATCACATTTCCGATCCACTAATCCTTCTTTACTGCATCCCTCACTCCCAAACATTGACGAATTCACACGGAAATTCCGTCGCTGTGAAATACGAGTACTGTGTGTTTTAAGACATTTCCTTCTAAATCGAGTAACGTTTCTATGGAAACGACAGGATTTTCTTTTGGGATACGACAATCACATTTCCGATCCACTAATCCATCTTTACTGCATCCCTCACTCCCCAACATTGACGAATTCACACGGAAATTTCGTGGCTGTGAAATACGAGTACTATGTGTTCTAAGACATTTCCTTCTAAATCGAGTAACGTTTCTATGGAAACGACAGGATTTTCTTTCGGGATACGACAATCACATTTCCGATCCACTAATGGTTCTTTACTGCATCCCTCACTCCCAAACATTGACGAATCTCACGGATATTCCGTCGCTGTGAAATACGAGTACTATGTGTTCTAAGACATTGCCTTCTAAATCGAGTAACGTTTCTGTGGAAACGACAGGATTTTCTTTTGGGATACGACAATCACATTTCCGATCCACTAATGGTTCTTTACTGCATCCCTCACTCCCCAACATTGACGAATTCACACGGAAATTGCGTCGCTATGAAATACGAGTACTATGTGTTCTAAGACATTTCCTTCTAAATCGAGTAACGTTTCTATGGAAACGACAGGAGTTTCTTTTGGGATACGACAATCACATTTCCGATCCACTAATCCTTCTTTACTGCATCCCTCACTCCCAAACATTGACGAATTCACACGGAAATTCCGTCGCTGTGAAATACGAGTACTATGTGTTCTAAGACATTTCCTTCTAAATCGAGTAACGTTTCTATGGAAACTACAGGATTTTCTTTTGGGATACGACAATCACATTTCCGATCCACTAATCCTTCTTTACTGCATCCCTCACTCCCAAACATTGACGAATTCACACGGAAATTGCGTCGCTATGAAGTACGAGTACTATGTGTTCTAAGACATTTCCTTCTAAATCGAGTAACGTTTCTATGGAAACGACAGGATTTTCTTTCGGGATACGACAATCACATTTCCGATCCACTAATGGTTCTTTACTGCATCCCTCACTCCCAAACATTGACGAATCTCACGGATATTCCGTCGCTGTGAAATACGAGTACTATGTGTTCTAAGACATTTCCTTCTAAATCGAGTAACGTTTCTGTGGAAACGACAGGATTTTCTTTCGGGATACGACAATCTCATTTCCGATCCACTAATCCTTCTTTACTGCATACCTCACTCCCAAACATTGACGAATTCACACGGAAATTCCGTCGCTGTGAAATACGAGTACTGCGCGTTTTAAGACATTTCCTTCTAAATCGAGTAACGTTTCTATGGAAACGACAGGATTTTCTTTTGGGATACGACAATCTCATTTCCGATCCACTAATCCTTCTTTAGTGCATTCCTCACTCCCAAACATTGACGAATTCAGACGGAAATTCCGTCACTGTGAAATACGAGTACTATGTGTTCTAAGACATTTCCTTCTAAATCGAGTAACGTTTCTATGGAAACGACAGGATTTTCTTTTGGGATACGACAATCTCATTTCCGATCCACTAATCCTTCTTTACTGCATCCCTCACTCCCAAACATTGACGAATTCACACGGAAATTCCGTCGCTGTGAAATACGAGTACTATGTGTACTAAGACATTTCCTTCTAAATCGAGTAACGTTTCTATGTAAACGACAGGATTTTCTTTTGGGATACGACAATCTCATTTCCGATCCACTAATCCATCTTTACTGCATCCCTCACTCCCCAACATTGACGAATTCACACGGAAATTTCGTGGCTGTGAAATACGAGTACTATGTGTTCTAAGACATTTCCTTCTAAATCGAGTAACGTTCCTATGGAAACGACAGGATTTTCTTATGGGATACGACAATCACATTTCCGATCCACTAATCCTTCTTTACTGCATCCCTCACTCCCAAACATTGACGAATTCACACGGAAATTCCGTCGCTGTGAAATACGAGTACTGCGTGTTTTAAGACATTTCCTTCTAAATCGAGTAACGTTTCTATGGAAACGACAGGATTTTCTTTTGGGATACGACAATCTCATTTCCGATCCACTAATCCTTCTTTAGTGCATTCCTGACTCCAAAACATTGACGAATTCACACGGAAATTCCGTCGCTGTGAAATACGAGTACTATGTGTTCTAAGACATTTCCTTCTAAATCGAGTAACGTTTCTATGGAAACTACAGGATTTTCTTTTGGGATACGACAATCACATTTCCGATCCACTAATCCTTCTTTACTGCATCCCTCACTCCCAAACATTGACGAATTCACACGGAAATTGCGTCGCTATGAAATACGAGTACTATGTGTTCTAAGACATTTCCTTCTAAATCGAGTAACGTTTCTATGGAAACGACAGGATTTTCTTGTGGGATACGACAATCACATTTCCGATCCACTAATGGTTCTTTACTGCATCCCTCACTCCCAAACATTGACGAATTCACACGGAAATTGCGTCGCTATGAAATACGAGTTCTATGTGTTCTAAGACATTTCCTTCTAAATCGAGTAACGTTTCAATGGAAACGACAGGATTTTCTTTTGGGATACGACAATCACATTTCCGATCCACTAATCCTTCTTTACTGCATCCCTCACTCCCAAACATTGACGAATTCACACGGAAATTGCGTCGCTGTGAAATACGAGTACTGTATGTTCTAAGACATTTCCTTCTAAATCGAGTAACGTTTCTGTGGAAACGACAGGATTTTCTTTTGGGATACGACAATCACATTTCCGATCCACTAATCCTTCTTTACTGCATCCCTCACTCCCAAACATTGACGAATTCACACGGAAATTCCGTCGCTGTGAAATACGAGTACTGTGTGTTTTAAGACATTTCCTTCTAAATCGAGTAACGTTTCTATGGAAACGACAGGATTTTCTTTTGGGATACGACAATCTCATTTCCGATCCACTAATCCTTCTTTAGTGCATCCCTCACTCCCAAACATTGACGTTATCACACGGAAATTCCGTCGCTGTGAAATACGAGACTATGTGTTCTAAGACATTTCCTACTAAATCGAGTAACGTTTCTATGGAAACTACAGGATTTTCTTTTGGGATACGACAATCACATTTCCGATCCACTAATCCTTCTTTACTGCATCCCTCACTCCCAAACATTGACGAATTCAGACGGAAATTGCGTCGCAATGAAATAGGAGTACTATGTGTTCTAAGACATTTCCTTCTAAATCGAGTAACGTTTCTATGGAAACGACAGGATTATCTTTTGGGATACGACAATCACATTTCCGATCCACTAATCCTTCTTTACTGCATCCCTCACTCCCAAACATTGACGAATTCACACGGAAATTCCGTCGCTGTGAAATACGAGTACTATGTGTTCTAAGACATTTCCTTCTAAATCGAGTAACGTTTCTATGGAAACGACAGGATTTTCTTTTGGGATACGACAATCACATTTCCGATCCACTAATCCTTCTTTACTGCATCCCTCACTCCCAAACATTGACGAATTCACACGGAAATTCCGTCGCTGTGAAATACGAGTACTGTGTGTTTTAAGACATTTCCTTCTAAATCGAGTAACGTTTCTATGGAAACGACAGGATTTTCTTTTGGGATACGACAATCACATTTCCGATCCACTAATCCTTCTTTACTGCATCCCTCACTCCCAAACATTGACGAATTCACACGGAAATTCCGTCGCTGTGAAATACGAGTACTGTGTGTTTTAAGACATTTCCTTCTAAATCGAGTAACGTTTCTATGGAAACGACAGGATTTTCTTTTGGGATACGACAATCACATTTCCGATCCACTAATCCATCTTTACTGCATCCCTCACTCGCCAACATTGACGAATTCACACGGAAATTTCGTGGCTGTGAAATACGAGTACTATGTGATCTAAGACATTTCCTTCTAAATCGAGTAACGTTTCTATGGAAACGACAGGATTTTCTTTCGGGATACGACAATCACATTTCCGATCCACTAATGGTTCTTTACTGCATCCCTCACTCCCAAACATTGACGAATCTCACGGATATTCCGTCGCTGTGAAATACGAGTACTATGTGTTCTAATACATTGCCTTCTAAATCGAGTAACGTTTCTGTGGAAACGACAGGATTTTCTTTTGGGATACGACAATCACATTTCCGATCCACTAATGGTTCTTTACTGCATCCCTCACTCCCCAACATTGACGAATTCACACGGAAATTGCGTCGCTATGAAATACGAGTACTATGTGTTCTAAGACATTTCCTTCTAAATCGAGTAACGTTTCTATGGAAACGACAGGAGTTTCTTTTGGGATACGACAATCACATTTCCGATCCACTAATCCTTCTTTACTGCATCCCTCACTCCCAAACATTGGCGAATTCACACGGAAATTCCGTCGCTGTGAAATACGAGTACTATGTGTTCTAAGACATTTCCTTCTAAATCGAGTAACGTTTCTATGGAAACTACAGGATTTTCTTTTGGGATACGACAATCACATTTCCGATCCACTAATCCTTCTTTACTGCATCCCTCACTCCCAAACATTGACGAATTCACACGGAAATTGCGTCGCTATGAAGTACGAGTACTATGTGTTCTAAGACATTTCCTTCTAAATCGAGTAACGTTTCTATGGAAACGACAGGATTTTCTTTCGGGATACGACAATCACATTTCCGATCCACTAATGGTTCTTTACTGCATCCCTCACTCCCAAACATTGACGAATCTCACGGATATTCCGTCGCTGTGAAATACGAGTACTATGTGTTCTAAGACATTTCCTTCTAAATCGAGTAACGTTTCTATGGAAACGACAGGATTTTCTTTCGGGATACGACAATCTCATTTCCGATCCACTAATCCTTCTTTACTGCATCCCTCACTCCCAAACATTGACGAATTCACACGGAAATTCCGTCGCTGTGAAATACGAGTACTGCGCGTTTTAAGACATTTCCTTCTAAATCGAGTAACGTTTCTATGGAAACGACAGGATTTTCTTTTGGGATACGACAATCTCATTTCCGATCCACTAATCCTTCTTTAGTGCATTCCTCACTCCCAAACATTGACGAATTCAGACGGAAATTCCGTCACTGTGAAATACGAGTACTATGTGTTCTAAGACATTTCCTTCTAAATCGAGTAACGTTTCTATGGAAACGACAGGATTTTCTTTTGGGATACGACAATCTCATTTCCGATCCACTAATCCTTCTTTACTGCATCCCTCACTCCCAAACATTGACGAATTCACACGGAAATTCCGTCGCTGTGAAATACGAGTACTATGTGTACTAAGACATTTCCTTCTAAATCGAGTAACGTTTCTATGTAAACGACAGGATTTTCTTTTGGGATACGACAATCTCATTTCCGATCCACTAATCCATCTTTACTGCATCCCTCACTCCCCAACATTGACGAATTCACACGGAAATTTCGTGGCTGTGAAATACGAGTACTATGTGTTCTAAGACATTTCCTTCTAAATCGAGTAACGTTCCTATGGAAACGACAGGATTTTCTTTTGGGATACGACAATCACATTTCCGATCCACTAATCCTTCTTTACTGCATCCCTCACTCCCAAACATTGACGAATTCACACGGAAATTCCGTCGCTGTGAAATACGAGTACGGCGTGTTTTAAGACATTTCCTTCTAAATCGAGTAACGTTTCTATGGAAACGACAGGATTTTCTTTTGGGATACGACAATCTCATTTCCGATCCACTAATCCTTCTTTAGTGCATTCCTGACTCCAAAATATTGACGAATTCACACGGAAATTCCGTCGGTGTGAAATACGAGTACTATGTGTTCTAAGACATTTCCTTCTAAATCGAGTAACGTTTCTATGGAAACTACAGGATTTTCTTTTGGGATACGACAATCACATTTCCGATCCACTAATCCTTCTTTACTGCATCCCTCACTCCCAAACATTGACGAATTCACACGGAAATTGCGTCGCTATGAAATACGAGTACTATGGGTTCTAAGACATTTCCTTCTAAATCGAGTAACGTTTCTATGGAAACGACAGGAATTTCTTGTGGGATACGACAATCACATTTCCGATCCACTAATGGTTCTTTACTGCATCCCTCACTCCCAAACATTGACGAATTCACACGGAAATTGCGTCGCTATGAAATACGAGTTCTATGTGTTCTAAGACATTCCCTTCTAAATCGAGTAACGTTTCAATGGAAACGACAGGATTTTCTTTTGGGATACGACCATCACATTTCCGATCCACTAATCCTTCTTTACCGCATCCCTCACTCCCAAACATTGACAAATTCACACGGAAATTGCGTCTCTGTGAAATACGAGTACTATGTGTCCTAAGACATTTCCTTCTAAATCGAGTAACGTTTCTGTGGAAACGACAGGATTTTCTTTTGGGATACGACAATCACATTTCCGATCCACTAATCCTTCTTTACTGCATCCCTCACTCCCAAACATTGACGAATTCACACGGAAATTCCGTCGCTGTGAAATACGAGTACTGTGTGTTTTAAGACATTTCCTTCTAAATCGAGTAACGTTTCTATGGAAACGACAGGATTTTCTTTTGGGATACGACAATCTCATTTCCGATCCACTAATCCTTCTTTAGTGCATCCCTCACTCCCAAACATTGACGATATCACACGGAAATTCCGTCGCTGTGAAATACGAGGCTATGTGTTGTAAGACATTTCCTTCTAAATCGAGTAACGTTTCTATGGAAACGACAGGATTTTCTTTTGGGATACGACAATCTCATTTCCGATCCACTAATCCTTCTTTAGTGCATCCCTCACTCCCAAACATTGACGATATCACACGGAAATTCCGTCGCTGTGAAATACGAGGCTATGTGTTGTAAGACATTTCCTTCTAAATCGAGTAACGTTTCTATGGAAACTACAGGATTTTCTTTTGGGATACGACAATCACATTTCCGATCCACTAATCCTTCTTTAGTGCATCCCTCACTCCCAAACATTGACGAACTCACACGGAAATTCCGTCGCTGTGAAATACGAGTACTATGTGTTCTAAGACATTTCCTTCTAAATCGAGTAACGTTTCTATGGAAACGACAGGATTTTCTTTTGGGATACGACATTCACAATTCCGATCCACTAATCCTTCTTTACTGCATCCCTCACTCCCAAACATTGACGAATTCACACGGAAATTCCGTCGCTGTGAAATACGAGTACTATGTGTTCTAAGACATTTCCTTCTAAATCGAGTAACGTTTCTGTGGAAACGACAGGATTTTCTTTTGGGATACGACAATCACATTTCCGATCCACTAATGGTTCTTTACTGCATCCCTCACTCCCCAACATTGACGAATTCACACGGAAATTGCGTCGCTATGAAATACGAGTACCATGTGTTCTAAGACATTTCCTTCTAAATCGAGTAACGTTTCTATGGAAACGACAGGAGTTTCTTTTGGGATACGACAATCACATTTCCGATCCACTAATCCTTCTTTACTGCATCCCTCACTCCCAAACATTGACGAATTCACACGGAAATTCCGTCGCTGTGAAATACGAGTACTATGTGTTCTAAGACATTTCCTTCTAAATCGAGTAACGTTTCTATGGAAACTACAGGATTTTCTTTTGGGATACGACAATCACATTTCCGATCCACTAATCCTTCTTTACTGCATCCCTCACTCCCAAACATTGACGAATTCACACGGAAATTCCGTCGCTGTGAAATACGAGTACTATGTGTTCAAAGACATTTCCTTCTAAATCGAGTAACGTTTCTATGGAAACGACAGGATTTTCTTTCGGGATACGACAATCACATTTCCGATCCACTAATGGTTCTTTACTGCATCCCTCACTCCCAAACATTGACGAATCTCACGGATATTCCGTCGCTGTGAAATACGAGTACTATGTGTTCTAAGACATTTCCTTCTAAATCGAGTAACGTTTCTATGGAAACGACAGGATTTTCTTTCGGGATACGACAATCTCATTTCCGATCCACTAATCCTTCTTTACTGCATCCCTCACTCCCAAACATTGACGAATTCACACGGAAATTCCGTCGCTGTGAAATACGAGTACTGCGCGTTTTAAGACATTTCCTTCTAAATCGAGTAACGTTTCTATGGAAACGACAGGATTTTCTTTTGGGATACGACAATCTCATTTCCGATCCACTAATCCTTCTTTAGTGCATTCCTCACTCCCAAACATTGACGAATTCAGACGGAAATTCCGTCACTGTGAAATACGAGTACTATGTGTTCTAAGACATTTCCTTCTAAATCGAGTAACGTTTCTATGGAAACGACAGGATTTTCTTTTGGGATACGACAATCTCATTTCCGATCCACTAATCCTTCTTTACTGCATCCCTCACTCCCAAACATTGACGAATTCACACGGAAATTCCGTCGCTGTGAAATACGAGTACTATGTGTACTAAGACATTTCCTTCTAAATCGAGTAACGTTTCTATGTAAACGACAGGATTTTCTTTTGGGATACGACAATCTCATTTCCGATCCACTAATCCATCTTTACTGCATCCCTCACTCCCCAACATTGACGAATTCACACGGAAATTTCGTGGCTGTGAAATACGAGTACTATGTGTTCTAAGACATTTCCTTCTAAATCGAGTAACGTTCCTATGGAAACGACAGGATTTTCTTTTGGGATACGACAATCACATTTCCGATCCACTAATCCTTCTTTACTGCATCCCTCACTCCCAAACATTGACGAATTCACACGGAAATTCCGTCGCTGTGAAATACGAGTACGGCGTGTTTTAAGACATTTCCTTCTAAATCGAGTAACGTTTCTATGGAAACGACAGGATTTTCTTTTGGGATACGACAATCTCATTTCCGATCCACTAATCCTTCTTTAGTGCATTCCTGACTCCAAAATATTGACGAATTCACACGGAAATTCCGTCGGTGTGAAATACGAGTACTATGTGTTCTAAGACATTTCCTTCTAAATCGAGTAACGTTTCTATGGAAACTACAGGATTTTCTTTTGGGATACGACAATCACATTTCCGATCCACTAATCCTTCTTTACTGCATCCCTCACTCCCAAACATTGACGAATTCACACGGAAATTGCGTCGCTATGAAATACGAGTACTATGGGTTCTAAGACATTTCCTTCTAAATCGAGTAACGTTTCTATGGAAACGACAGGAATTTCTTGTGGGATACGACAATCACATTTCCGATCCACTAATGGTTCTTTACTGCATCCCTCACTCCCAAACATTGACGAATTCACACGGAAATTGCGTCGCTATGAAATACGAGTTCTATGTGTTCTAAGACATTCCCTTCTAAATCGAGTAACGTTTCAATGGAAACGACAGGATTTTCTTTTGGGATACGACCATCACATTTCCGATCCACTAATCCTTCTTTACCGCATCCCTCACTCCCAAACATTGACAAATTCACACGGAAATTGCGTCTCTGTGAAATACGAGTACTATGTGTCCTAAGACATTTCCTTCTAAATCGAGTAACGTTTCTGTGGAAACGACAGGATTTTCTTTTGGGATACGACAATCACATTTCCGATCCACTAATCCTTCTTTACTGCATCCCTCACTCCCAAACATTGACGAATTCACACGGAAATTCCGTCGCTGTGAAATACGAGTACTGTGTGTTTTAAGACATTTCCTTCTAAATCGAGTAACGTTTCTATGGAAACGACAGGATTTTCTTTTGGGATACGACAATCTCATTTCCGATCCACTAATCCTTCTTTAGTGCATCCCTCACTCCCAAACATTGACGATATCACACGGAAATTCCGTCGCTGTGAAATACGAGGCTATGTGTTGTAAGACATTTCCTTCTAAATCGAGTAACGTTTCTATGGAAACGACAGGATTTTCTTTTGGGATACGACAATCTCATTTCCGATCCACTAATCCTTCTTTAGTGCATCCCTCACTCCCAAACATTGACGATATCACACGGAAATTCCGTCGCTGTGAAATACGAGGCTATGTGTTGTAAGACATTTCCTTCTAAATCGAGTAACGTTTCTATGGAAACTACAGGATTTTCTCTTGGGATACGACAATCACATTTCCGATCCACTAATCCTTCTTTAGTGCATCCCTCACTCCCAAACATTGACGAACTCACACGGAAATTCCGTCGCTGTGAAATACGAGTACTATGTGTTCTAAGACATTTCCTTCTAAATCGAGTAACGTTTCTATGGAAACGACAGGATTTTCTTTTGGGATACGACATTCACAATTCCGATCCACTAATCCTTCTTTACTGCATCCCTCACTCCCAAACATTGACGAATTCACACGGAAATTCCGTCGCTGTGAAATACGAGTACTATGTGTTCTAAGACATTTCCTTCTAAATCGAGTAACGTTTCTGTGGAAACGACAGGATTTTCTTTTGGGATACGACAATCACATTTCCGATCCACTAATGGTTCTTTACTGCATCCCTCACTCCCCAACATTGACGAATTCACACGGAAATTGCGTCGCTATGAAATACGAGTACCATGTGTTCTAAGACATTTCCTTCTAAATCGAGTAACGTTTCTATGGAAACGACAGGAGTTTCTTTTGGGATACGACAATCACATTTCCGATCCACTAATCCTTCTTTACTGCATCCCTCACTCCCAAACATTGACGAATTCACACGGAAATTCCGTCGCTGTGAAATACGAGTACTATGTGTTCTAAGACATTTCCTTCTAAATCGAGTAACGTTTCTATGGAAACTACAGGATTTTCTTTTGGGATACGACAATCACATTTCCGATCCACTAATCCTTCTTTACTGCATCCCTCACTCCCAAACATTGACGAATTCACACGGAAATTCCGTCGCTGTGAAATACGAGTACTATGTGTTCAAAGACATTTCCTTCTAAATCGAGTAACGTTTCTATGGAAACGACAGGATTTTCTTTCGGGATACGACAATCACATTTCCGATCCACTAATCCTTCTTTACTGCATCCCTCACTCCCAAACATTGACGAATTCACACGGAAATTCCGTCGCTGTGAAATACGAGTACTATGTGTTCTAAGACATTTCCTTCTAAATCGAGTAACGTTTCTATGGAAACTACAGGATTTTCTTTTGGGATACGACAATCACATTTCCGATCCACTAATCCTTCTTTACTGCATCCCTCACTCCCAAACATTGACGAATTCACACGGAAATTCCGTCGCTGTGAAATACGAGTACTATGTGTTCTAAGACATTTCCTTCTAAATCGAGTAACGTTTCTATGGAAACTACAGGATTTTCTTTTGGGATACGACAATCACATTTCCGATCCACTAATCCTTCTTTACTGCATCCCTCACTCCCAAACATTGACGAATTCACACGGAAATTCCGCCGCTGTGAAATACGAGTACTATGTGTTCTGAGACATTTCCTTCTAAATCGAGTAACGTTTCTATGGAAACTACAGGATTTTCTTTTGGGATACGACAATCACATTTCCGATCCACTAATCCTTCTTTACTGCATCCCTCACTCCCAAACATTGACGAATTCACACGGAAATTCCGTCGCTGTGAAATACGAGTACTATGTGTTCTAAGACATTTCCTTCTAAATCGAGTAACGTTTCTATGGAAACTACAGGATTTTCTTTTGGGATACGACAATCACATTTCCGATCCACTAATCCTTCTTTACTGCATCCCTCACTCCCAAACATTGACGAATTCACACGGAAATTGCGTCGCTATGAAGTACGAGTACTATGTGTTCTAAGACATTTCCTTCTAAATCGAGTAACGTTTCTATGGAAACGACAGGATTTTCTTTCGGGATACGACAATCTCATTTCCGATCCACTAATCCTTCTTTACTGCATCCCTCACTCCCAAACATTGACGAATTCACACGGAAATTCCGTCGCTGTGAAATACGAGTACTATGTGTTCTAAGACATTTCCTTCTAAATCGAGTAACGTTTCTGTGGAAACGACAGGATTTTCTTTCGGGATACGACAATCTCATTTCCGATCCACTAATCCTTCTTTACTGCATCCCTCACTCCCAAACATTGACGAATTCACACGGAAATTCCGTCGCTGTGAAGTACGAGTACTATGTGTTCTAAGACATTTCCTTCTAAATCGAGTAACGTTTCTATGGAAACTACAGGATTTTCTTTTGGGATACGACAATCACATTTCCGATCCACTAATCCTTCTTTACTGCATCCCTCACTCCCAAACATTGACGAATTCACACGGAAATTCCGTCGCTGTGAAATACGAGTACTATGTGTTCTAAGACATTTCCTTCTAAATCGAGTAACGTTTCTATGGAAACTACAGGATTTTCTTTTGGGATACGACAATCACATTTCCGATCCACTAATGGTTCTTTACTGCATCCCTCACTCCCAAACATTGACGAATCTCACGGATATTCCGTCGCTGTGAAATACGAGTACTATGTGTTCTAAGACATTTCCTTCTAAATCGAGTAACGTTTCTGTGGAAACGACAGGATTTTCTTTCGGGATACGACAATCTCATTTCCGATCCACTAATCCTTCTTTACTGCATCCCTCACTCCCAAACATTGACGAATTCACACGGAAATTCCGTCGCTGTGAAATACGAGTACTGCGCGTTTTAAGACATTTCCTTCTAAATCGAGTAACGTTTCTATGGAAACGACAGGATTTTCTATTGGGATACGACAATCTCATTTCCGATCCACTAATCCTTCTTTAGTGCATTCCTCACTCCCAAACATTGACGAATTCACACGGAAATTCCGTCGCTGTGAAATACGAGTACTATGTGTTCTAAGACACTTCCTTCTAAATCGAGTAACGTTTCTATGGAAACGACAGGATTTTCTTTTGGGATACGACAATCTCATTTCCGATCCACTAATCCTTCTTTACTGCATCCCTCACTCCCAAACATTGACGAATTCACACGGAAATTCCGTCGCTGTGAAATACGAGTACTATGTGTACTAAGACATTTCCTTCTAAATCGAGTAACGTTTCTATGTAAACGACAGGATTTTCTTTTGGGATACGACAATCTCATTTCCGATCCACTAATCCATCTTTACTGCATCCCTCACTCCCCAACATTGACGAATTCACACGGAAATTTCGTGGCTGTGAAATACGAGTACTATGTGTTCTAAGACATTTCCTTCTAAATCGAGTAACGTTCCTATGGAAACGACAGGATTTTCTTTTGGGATACGACAATCACATTTCCGATCCACTAATCCTTCTTTACTGCATCCCTCACTCCCAAACATTGACGAATTCACACGGAAATTCCGTCGCTGTGAAATACGAGTACTGCGTGTTTTAAGACATTTCCTTCTAAATCGAGTAACGTTTCTATGGAAACCATAGCATTTTCTTTTGGGATACGACAATCTCATTTCCGATCCACTAATCCTTCTTTAGTGCATTCCTGACTCCCAAACATTGACGAATTCACACGGAAATTCCGTCGCTGTGAAATACGAGTACTATGTGTTCTAAGACATTTCCTTCTAAATCGAGTAACGTTTCTATGGAAACTACAGGATTTTCTTTTGGGATACGACAATCACATTTCCGATCCACTAATCCTTCTTTACTGCATCCCTCACTCCCAAACATTGACGAATTCACACGGAAATTGCGTCGCTATGAAATACGAGTACTATGTGTTCTAAGACATTTCCTTCTAAATCGAGTAACGTTTCTATGGAAACGACAGGATTTTCTTGTGGGATACGACAATCACATTTCCGATCTACTAATGGTTCTTTACTGCATCCCTCACTCCCAAACATTGACGAATTCACACGGAAATTGCGTCGCTATGAAATACGAGTTCTATGTGTTCTAAGACATTTCCTTCTAAATCGAGTAACGTTTCAATGGAAACGACAGGATTTTCTTTTGGGATACGACAATCACATTTCCGATCCACTAATCCTTCTTTACTGCATCCCTCACTCCCAAACATTGACGAATTCACACGGAAATTGCGTCGCTGTGAAATACGAGTACTTTGTGTTCTAAGACATTTCCTTCTAAATCGAGTAACGTTTCTATGGAAACGACAGGATTTTCTTTTGGGATACGACAATCACATTTCCGATCCACTAATCCTTCTTTACTGCATCCCTCACTCCCAAACATTGACGAATTCACACGGAAATTCCGTCGCTGTGAAATACGAGTACTGTGTGTTTTAAGACATTTCCTTCTAAATCGAGTAACGTTTCTATGGAAACGACAGGATTTTCTTTTGGGATACGACAATCTCATTTCCGATCCACTAATCTTTCTTTAGTGCATACCTCACTCCCAAACATTGACGATATCACACGGAAATTCCGTCGCTGTGAAATACGAGAACTATGTGTTCTAAGACATTTCCTTCTAAATCGAGTAACGTTTTTATGGAAACTACAGGATTTTCTTTTGGGATACGCTAATCACATTTCCGATCCACTAATCCTTCTTTACTGCATCCCTCACTCCCAAACATTGACGAATTTTCACGGAAATTGCGTCGCAATGAAATAGGAGTACTATGTGTTCTAAGACATTTCCTTCTAAATCGAGTAACGTTTCTATGGAAACGACAGGATTATCTTTTGGGATACGACAATCACATTTCCGATCCACTAATCCTTCTTTACTGCATCCCTCACTCCCAAACATTGACGAATTCACACGGAAATTCCGTCGCTGTGAAATACGAGTACTATGTGTTCTAAGACATTTCCTTCTAAATCGAGTAACGTTTCTATGGAAACGACAGGATTATCTTTTGGGATACGACAATCACATTTCCGATCCACTAATCCTTCTTTACTGCATCCCTCACTCCCAAACATTGACGAATTCACACGGAAATTCCGTCGCTGTGAAATACGAGTACTATGTGTTCTAAGACATTTCCTTCTAAATCGAGTAACGTTTCTATGGAAACGACAGGATTTTCTTTTGGGATACGACAATCACATTTCCGATCCACAAATCCTTCTTTACTGCATCCCTCACTCCCAAACATTGACGAATTCACACGGAAATTCCGTCGCTGTGAAATACGAGTACTGTGTGTTTTAAGACATTTCCTTCTAAATCGAGTAACGTTTCTATGGAAACGACAGGATTTTCTTTTGGGATACGACAATCTCATTTCCGATCCACTAATCCTTCTTTAGTGCATCCCTCACTCCCAAACATTGACGAATTCACACCTAAATTCCGTCGCTGTGAAACACGAGTACTATGTGTTCTAAGACATTTCCTTCTAAATCGAGTAACGTTTCTATGGAAACTACAGGATTTTCTTTTGGGATACGACAATCACATTTCCGATCCACTAATCCTTCTTTACTGCATCCCTCACTCCCAAACACTGACGAATTCACACAGAAATTGCGTCGCTATGAAGTACGAGTACTATGTGTTCTAAGACATTTCCTTCTAAATCGAGTAACGTTTCTATGGAAACGACAGGATTTTCTTTTGGGATACGACAATCACATCTCCGACCCACTAATGGTTCTTTACTGCATCCCTCACTCCCAAACATTGACGAATTCACACGGAAATTGCGTCGCTATGAAATACGAGTACTATGTGTTCTAAGACATTTCCTTCTAAATCGAGTAACGTTTCTATGGAAACGACAGGATTTTCTTTTGGGATACGACAATCACATTTCCGATCCACTAATCCTTCTTTACTGCATCCCTCACTCCCAAACATTGACGAATTCACACGGAAATTCCGTCGCTGTGAAATACGAGTACTATGTGTTCTAAGACATTTCCTTATAAATCGAGTAACGTTTCTATGGAAACTACAGGATTTTCTTTTGGGATACGACAATCACATTTCCGATCCACTAATCCTTCTTTACTGCATCCCTCACTCCCAAACATTGACGAATTCACACAGAAATTGCGTCGCTATGAAGTACGAGTACTATGTGTTCTAAGACATTTCCTTCTAAATCGAGTAACGTTTCTATGGAAACGACAGGATTTTCTTTTGGGATACGACAATCACATCTCCGATCCACTAATGGTTCTTTACTGCATCCCTCACTCCCAAACATTGACGAATCTCACGGATATTCCTTCGCTGTGAAATACGAGTACTATGTGTTCTAAGACATTTCCTTCGAAATCGAGTAACGTTTCTGTGGAAACGACAGGATTTTCTTTCGGGATACGACAATCTCATTTCCGATCCACTAATCCTTCTCTACTGCATCCCTCACTCCCAAACATTGACGAATTCACACGGAAATTCCGTCGCTGTGAAATACGAGTACTGCGTGTTTTAAGACATTTCCTTCTAAATCGAGTAACGTTTCTATGGAAACGACAGGATTTTCTTTTGGGATACGACAATCTCATTTCCGATCCACTAATCCTTCTTTAGTGCATTCCTCACTCCCAAACATTGACGAATTCACACGGAAATTCCGTCGTTGTGAAATACGAGTACTATGTGTTCTAAGACATTTCCTTCTAAATCGAGTAACGTTTCTATGGAAACTACAGGATTTTCTTTTGGGATACGACAATCACATTTCCGATCCACTAATCCTTCTTTACTGCATCCCTCACTCCCAAACATTGATGAATTCACACGGAAATTGCGTCGCCATGAAATACGAGTACTATGTGTTCTAAGACATTTCCTTCTAAATCGAGTAACGTTTCTTTGGAAACGACAGGATTTTCTTGGGGGATACGACAATCACATTTCCGATCCACTAATGGTTCTTTACTGCATCCCTCACTCCCAAACATTGACGATTTCACACGGAAATTGCGTCGCTATGAAATACGAGTACTATGTGTTCTAAGACATTTCCTTCTAAATCGAGTAACGATTCAATGGAAACGACAGGATTTTCTTTTGGGATACGACAATCACATTTCCGATCCACTAATCCTTCTTTACTGTATCCGTCACTCCCAAACATTGACGAATTCACACGGAAATTGCGTCGCTGTGAAATACGAGTACTATGTGTTCTAAGACATTTCCTTCTAAATCGAGTAACGTTTCTATGGAAACGACAGGATTTTCTTTTGGGATACGACAATCACATTTTCGATCCACTAATCCTTCTTTACTGCAACCCTCACTCCCAAACATTGACGAATTAACACGGAAATTCCGTCGCTGTGAAATACGAGTACTGTGTGTTTTAAGACATTTCCTTCTAAATCGAGTAACGTTTCTATGGAAACGACAGGATTTTCTTTTGGGATACGACAATCTCATTTCCGATCCACTAATCCTTCTTTAGTGCATCCCTCACTCCCAAACATTGACGAATTCACGTGGAAATTCCGTCGCTGTGAAATACGAGAACTATGTGTTCTAAGACATTTCCTTCTAAATCGAGTAACGTTTCTATGGAAACTACAGGATTTTCTTTTGGGATACGACAATCACATTTCCGATCCACTAATGGTTCTTTACTGCATCCCTCACTCCCAAACATTGACGAATTCACACGGAAATTGCGTCGCAATGAAATAGGAGTACTATGTGTTCTAAGACATTTCCTTCTAAATCGAGTAACGTTTCTGTGGAAGCGACAGGATTTTCTTTTGGGATACGACAATCACATTTCCGATCCACTAATCCTTCTTTACTGCATCCGTCACTCCCAAACATTGACGAATTCACACGGAAATTCCGTCGCTGTGAAATACGAGTACTATGTGTTCTAAGACATTTCCTTCTAAATCGAGTAACGTTTCTATGGAAACTACAGGATTTACTTTTGGGATACGACAATCACATTTCCGATCCACTAATCCTTCTTTACTGCATCCCTCACTCCCAAACATTGACGAATCTCACGAAAATTCCGTCGCTGTGAAATACGAGTACTATGTGTTCTAAGACATTTCCTTCTAAATCGAGTAACGTTTCTGTGGAAACGACAGGATTTTCTTTCGGGATACGACAATCTCATTTCCGATCCACTAATCCTTCTTTACTGCATCCCTCACTCCCAAACATTGACGAATTCACACGGAAATTCCGTCGCTGTGAAATACGAGTACTGCGTGTTTTAAGACATTTCCTTCCAAATCGAGTAACGTTTCTATGGAAACGACAGGATTTTCTTTTGGGATACGACAATCTCATTTCCGATCCACTAATCCTTCTTTAGTGCATTCCTCACTCCCAAACATTGACGAATTCACACGGAAATTCCGTCGCTGTGAAATACGAGTACTATGTGTTCTAAGACATTTCCTTCTAAATCGAGTAACGTTTCTATGGAAACTACAGGATTTACTTTTGGGATACGACAATCACATTTCCGATCCACTAATCCTTCTTTACTGCATCCCTCACTCCCAAACATTGACGAATTCACACGGAAATTGCGTCGCTATGAAATACGAGTACTATGTGTTCTAAGACATTTCCTTCTAAATCGAGTAACGTTTCTATGGAAACGACAGGATTTTCTTGTGGGATACGACAATCACATTTCCGATCCACTAATGGTTCTTTACTGCATCAATCACTCCCAAACATTGACGAATTCACACGGAAATTGCGTCGCTATGAAATACGAGTACTATGTGTTCTAAGACATTTCCTTCTAAATCGAGTAACGATTCAATGGAAACGACAGGATTTTCTTTTGGGATACGACAATCACATTTCCGATCCACTAATCCTTCTTTACTGCATCCCTCACTCCCAAACATTGACGAATTCACACGGAAATTGCGTCGCTGTGAAATACGAGTACTATGTGTTCTAAGACATTTCCTTCTAAATCGAGTAACGTTTCTATAGAAACGACAGGATTTTCTTTTGGGATACGACAATCACATTTCCGATCCACTAATCCTTCTTTACTGCATCCCTCACTCCCAAACATTGACGAATTCACACGGAAATTCCGTCGCTGTGAAATACGAGTACTGTGTGTTTTATGACATTTCCTTCTAAATCGAGTAACGTTTCTATGGAAACGACAGGATTTTCTTTTGGGATACGACAATCTCATTTCCGATCCACTAATCCTTCTTTAGCGCATCCCTCACTCCCAAACATTGACCAATTCACACGGAAATTCCGTCGCTGTGAAATACGAGAACTATGTGTTCTAAGACATTTCCTTCTAAATCGAGTAACGTTTCTATGGAAACAACAGGATTTTCTTTTGGGATACGACAATCACATTTCCGATCCACTAATGGTTCTTTACTGCATCCCTCACTCCCAAACATTGACGAATTCACACGGAAATTGCGTCGCAATGAAATAGGAGTACTACATGTTCTAAGACATTTCCTTCTAAATCGAGTAACGTTTCTATGGAAACGACAGGATTTTCTTTTGGGATACGACAATCACATTTCCGATCCACTAATCCTTCTTTACTGCATCCCTCACTCCCAAACATTGACGAATTCACATGGAAATTCCGTCGCTGTGAAATACGAGTACTATGTGTTCTAAGACATTTCCTTCTAAATCGAGTAACGTTTCTATGGAAACGACAGGATTTTCTTTTGGGATACGACAATCACATTTCCGATCCACTAATCCTTCTTTACTGCATCCCTCACTCCCAAACATTGACGAATTCACACGGAAATTCCGTCGCTGCGAAATACGAGTACTATGTGTTCTAAGACATTTCCTTCTAAATCGAGTAACGTTTCTATGGAAACGACAGGATTTTCTTTTGGGATACGACAATCACATTTCCGATCCACTAATGGTTCTTTACTGCATCCCTCACTCCCAAACATTGACGAATCTCACGGAAATTCCGTCGCTGTGAAATACGAGTACTATGTGTTCTAAGACATTTCCTTCTAAATCGAGTAACGTTTCTGTCGAAGCGACAGGATTTTCTTTTGGGATACGACAATCACATTTCCGATCCACTAATCCTTCTTTACTGCATCCCTCACTCCCAAACATTGACGAATTCACACGGAAATTCCGTCGCTGTGAAATACGAGTACTATGTGTTCTAAGACATTTCCTTCTAAATCGAGTAACGTTTCTGTGGAAACTACAGGATTTTCTTTTGGGATACGACAATCACATTTCCGATCCACTAATCCTTCTTTACTGCATCCCTCACTCCCAAACATTGACGAATTTTCACGGAAATTGCGTCGCAATGAAATAGGAGTACTATGTGTTCTAAGACATTTCCTTCTAAATCGAGTAACGTTTCTATGGAAACGACAGGATTATCTTTTGGGATACGACAATCACATTTCCGATCCACTAATCCTTCTTTACTGCATCCCTCACTCCCAAACATTGACGAATTCACACGGAAATTCCGTCGCTGTGAAATACGAGTACTATGTGTTCTAAGACATTTCCTTCTAAATCGAGTAACGTTTCTATGGAAACGACAGGATTTTCTTTTGGGATACGACAATCACATTTCCGATCCACTAATCCTTCTTTACTGCATCCCTCACTCCCAAACATTGACGAATTCACACGGAAATTCCGTCGCTGTGAAATACGAGTACTGTGTGTTTTAAGACATTTCCTTCTAAATCGAGTAACGTTTCTATGGAAACGACAGGATTTTCTTTTGGGATACGACAATCTCATTTCCGATCCACTAATCCATCTTTAGTGCATCCCTCACTCCCAAACATTGACGAATTCACACGGAAATTCCGTCGCTGTGAAACACGAGTACTATGTGTTCTAAGACATTTCCTTCTAAATCGAGTAACGTTTCTATGGAAACTACAGGATTTTCTTCTGGGATACGACAATCACATTTCCGATCCACTAATCCTTCTTTACTGCATCCCTCACTCCCAAACATTGACAAATTCACACGGAAATTGCGTCGCTATGAAATACGAGTACTATGTGTTCTAAGAAATTTTCTTCTAAATCGAGTAACGTTTCTATGGAAAGGACAGGATTTTCTTTTGGGATACGACAATCACATTTCCGATCCACTAATGGTTCTTTACTGCATCCCTCACTCCCAAACATTGACGAATTCACACGGAAATTGCGTCGCTATGAAATACGAGTACTATGTGTTCTAAGACATTTCCTTCTAAATCGAGTAACGTTTCTATGGAAACGACAGGATTTTCTTTTGGGATACGACAATCACATTTCCGATCCACTAATCCTTCTTT
The DNA here is from genome assembly GCF_021461395.2 of Schistocerca americana. Taxonomy (NCBI): domain Eukaryota; kingdom Metazoa; phylum Arthropoda; class Insecta; order Orthoptera; family Acrididae; genus Schistocerca; species Schistocerca americana. Next base: position 6,801,815 of record NC_060123.1, on the reverse strand, counting down.
ACTGCATCCCTCACTCCCAAACATTGACGAATTCACACGGAAATTCCGTCGCTGTGAAATACGAGTACTATGTGTTCTAAGACATTTCCTTATAAATCGAGTAACGTTTCTATGGAAACTACAGGATTTTCTTTTGGGATACGACAATCACATTTCCGATCCACTAATCCTTCTTTACTGCATCCCTCACTCCCAAACATTGACGAATCTCACGGATATTCCTTCGCTGTGAAATACGAGTACTATGTGTTCTAAGACATTTCCTTCTAAATCGAGTAACGTTTCTGTGGAAACGACAGGATTTTCTTTCGGGATACGACAATCTCATTTACGATCCACTAATCCTTCTTTACTGCATCCCTCACTCCCAAACATTGACGAATTCACACGGAAATTCCGTCGCTGTGAAATACGAGTACTGCGTGTTTTAAGACATTTCCTTCTAAATCGAGTAACGTTTCTATGGAAACGACAGGATTTTCTTTTGGGATACGACAATCTCATTTCCGATCCACTAATCCTTCTTTAGTGCATTCCTCACTCCCAAACATTGACGAATTCACACGGAAATTCCGTCGCTGTGAAATACGAGTACTATGTGTTCTAAGACATTTCCTTCTAAATCGAGTAACGTTTCTATGGAAACTACAGGATTTTCTTTTGGGATACGACAATCACATTTCCGATCCACTAATCCTTCTTTACTGCATCCCTCACTCCCAAACATTGACGAATTCACACGGAAATTGCGTCGCCATGAAATACGAGTACTATGTGTTCTAAGACATTTCCTTCTAAATCGAGTAACGTTTCTTTGGAAACGACAGGATTTTCTTGGGGGATACGACAATCACATTTCCGATCCACTAATGGTTCTTTACTGCATCCCTCACTCCCAAACATTGACGAATTCACACGGAAATTGCGTCGCTATGAAATACGAGTACTATGTGTTCTAAGACATTTCCTTCTAAATCGAGTAACGATTCAATGGAAACGACAGGATTTTCTTTTGGGATACGACAATCACATTTCCGATCCACTAATCCTTCTTTACTGTATCCGTCACTCCCAAACATTGACGAATTCACACGGAAATTGCGTCGCTGTGAAATACGAGTACTACGTGTTCTAAGACATTTCCTTCTAAATCGAGTAACGTTTCTATGGAAACGACAGGATTTTCTTTTGGGATACGACAATCACATTTTCGATCCACTAATCCTTCTTTACTGCATCCCTCACTCCCAAACATTGACGAATTAACACGGAAATTCCGTCGCTGTGAAATACGAGTACTGTGTGTTTTAAGACATTTCCTTCTAAATCGAGTAACGTTTCTATGGAAACGACAGGATTTTCTTTTGGGATACGACAATCTCATTTCCGATCCACTAATCCTTCTTTAGTGCATCCCTCACTCCCAAACATTGACGAATTCACACGGAAATTCCGTCGCTGTGAAATACGAGAACTATGTGTTCCAAGACATTTCCTTCTAAATCGAGTAACGTTTCTATGGAAACTACAGGATTTTCTTTTGGGATACGACAATCACATTTCCGATCCACTAATGGTTCTTTACTGCATCCCTCACTCCCAAACATTGACGAATTCAGACGGAAATTGCGTCGCAATGAAATAGGAGTACTATGTGTTCTAAGACATTTCCTTCTAAATCGAGTAACGTTTCTGTGGAAGCGACAGGATTTTCTTTTGGGATACGACAATCACATTTCCGATCCACTAATCCTTCTTTACTGCATCCGTCACTCCCAAACATTGACGAATTCACACGGAAATTCCGTCGCTGTGAAATACGAGTACTATGTGTTCTAAGGCATTTCCTTCTAAATCGAGTAACGTTTCTGTGGAAACTACAGGATTTTCTTTTGGGATACGACAATCACATTTCCGATCCACTAATCCTTCTTTACTGCATCCCTCACTCCCAAACATTGACGAATCTCACGGAAATTCCGTCGCTGTGAAATACGAGTACTATGTGTTCTAAGACATTTCCTTCTAAATCGAGTAACGTTTCTGTGGAAACGACAGGATTTTCTTTCGGGATACGACAATCTCATTTCCGATCCACTAATCCTTCTTTACTGCATCCCTCACTCTCAAACATTGACGAATTCACACGGAAATTCCGTCGCTGTGAAATACGAGTACTGCGTGTTTTAAGACATTTCCTTCCAAATCGAGTAACGTTTCTATGGAAACGACAGGATTTTCTTTTGGGATACGACAATCTCATTTCCGATCCACTAATCCTTCTTTAGTGCATCCCTCACTCCCAAACATTGACGAATTCACACGGAAATTGCGTCGCTATGAAGTACGAGTACTATGTGTTCTAAGACATTTCCTTCTAAATCGAGTAACGTTTCTATGGAAACGACAGGATTTTCTTTTGGGATACGACAATCACATTTCCGATCCACTAATGGTTCTTTACTGCATCCCTCACTCCCAAACATTGACGAATCTCACGGAAATTCCGTCGCTGTGAAATACGAGTACTATGTGTTCTAAGACATTTCCTTCTAAATCGAGTAACGTTTCTGTGGAAACGACAGGATTTTCTTTCGGGATACGACAATCTCATTTCCGATCCACTAATCCTTCTTTACTGCATCCCTCACTCTCAAACATTGACGAATTCACACGGAAATTCCGTCGCTGTGAAATACGAGTACTGCGTGTTTTAAGACATTTCCTTCCAAATCGAGTAACGTTTCTATGGAAACGACAGGATTTTCTTTTGGGATACGACAATCTCATTTCCGATCCACTAATCCTTCTTTAGTGCATTCCTCACTCCCAAACATTGACGAATTCACACGGAAATTCCGTCGCTGTGAAATACGAGTACTATGTGTTCTAAGACATTTCCTTCTAAATCGAGTAACGTTTCTATGGAAACTACAGGATTTTCTTTTGGGATACGACAATCACATTTCCGATCCACTAATCCTTCTTTACTGCATCCCTCACTCCCAAACATTGACGAATTCACACGGAAGTTGCGTCGCTATGAAATACGAGTACTATGTGTTCTAAGACATTTCCTTCTAAATCGAGTAACGTTTCTATGGAAACGACAGGATTTTCTTGTGGGATACGACAATCACATTTCCGATCCACTAATGGTTCTTTACTGCATCCCTCACTCCCAAACATTGACGAATTCACACGGAAATTGCGTCGCTATGAAATACGAGTACTATGTGTTCTAAGACATTTCCTTCTAAATCGAGTAACGATTCAATGGAAACGACAGGATTTTCTTTTGGGATACGACAATCACATTTCCGATCCACTAATCCTTCTTTACTGCATCCCTCACTCCCAAACATTGACGAATTGACACGGAAATTGCGTCGCTGTGAAATACGAGTACTATGTGTTCTATGACATTTCCTTCTAAATCGAGTAACGTTTCTATAGAAACGACAGGATTTTCTTTCGGGATACGACAATCACATTTCCGATCCACTAATCCTTCTTTACTGCATCCCTCACTCCCAAACATTGACGAATTCACACGGAAATTCCGTCGCTGTGAAATACGAGTACTGTGTGTTTTATGACATTTCCTTCTAAATCGAGTAATGTTTCTATGGAAACGACAGGATTTTCTTTTGGGATACGACAATCTCATTTCCGATCCACTAATCCTTCTTTAGCGCATCCCTCACTCCCAAACATTGACCAATTCACACGGAAATTCCGTCGCTGTGAAATACGAGAACTATGTGTTCTAAGACATTTCCTTCTAAATCGAGTAACGTTTCTATGGAAAATACAGGATTTTCTTTTGGGATACGACAATCACATTTCCGATCCAATAATGGTTCTTTACTGCATCCCTCACTCCCAAACATTGACGAATTCACACGGAAATTGCGTCGCAATGAAATAGGAGTACTACGTGTTCTAAGACATTTCCTTCTAAATCGAGTAACGTTTCTATGGAAACGACAGGATTTTCTTTTGGGATACGACAATCACATTTCCGATCCACTAATCCTTCTTTACTGCATCCCTCACTCCCAAACATTGACGAATTCACATGGAAATTCCGTCGCTGTGAAATACGAGTACTATGTGTTCTAAGACATTTCCTTCTAAATCGAGTAACGTTTCTATTTAAACGACAGGATTTTCTTTTGGGATACGACAATCACATTACCGATCCACTAATCCTTCTTTACTGCATCCCTCACTCCCAAACATTGACGAATTCACACGGAAATTCCGTCGCTGTGAAATACGAGTACTATGTGTTCTAAGACATTTCCTTCTAAATCGAGTAACGTTTCTATGGAAACGACAGGATTTTCTTTTGGGATACGACAATCACATTTCCGATCCACTAATGGTTCTTTACTGCATCCCTCACTCCCAAACATTGACGAATCTCACGGAAATTCCGTCGCTGTGAAATACGAGTACTATGTGTTCTAAGACATTTCCTTCTAAATCGAGTAACGTTTCTGTGGAAGCGACAGGATTTTCTTTTGGGATACGACAATCACATTTCCGATCCACTAATCCTTCTTTACTGCATCCCTCACTCCCAAACATTGACGAATTCACACGGAAATTCCGTCGCTGTGAAATACGAGTACTATGTGTTCTAAGACATTTCCTTCTAAATCGAGTAACGTTTCTATGGAAACTACAGGATTTTCTTTTGGGATACGACAATCACATTTCCGATCCACTAATCCTTCTTTACTGCATCCCTCACTCCCAAACATTGACGAATTCACACGGAAATTGCGTCGCTATGAAATACGAGTACTATGTGTTCTAAGACATTTCCTTCTAAATCGAGTAACGTTTCTATGGAAACGACAGGATTTTCTTGTGGGATACGACAATCACATTTCCGATCCACTAATGGTTCTTTACTGCATCCCTCACTCCCAAACATTGACGAATTCACACGGAAATTGCGTCGCTATGAAATACGAGTACTATGTGTTCTAAGACATTTCCTTCTAAATCGAGTAACGATTCAATGGAAACGACAGGATTTTCTTTTGGGATACGACAATCACATTTCCGATCCACTAATCCTTCTTTACTGCATCCCTCACTCCCAAACATTGACGAATTCACACGGAAATTGCGTCGCTGTGAAATACGAGTACTATGTGTTCTATGACATTTCCTTCTAAATCGAGTAACGTTTCTATTTAAACGACAGGATTTTCTTTTGGGATACGACAATCACATTACCGATCCACTAATCCTTCTTTACTGCATCCCTCACTCCCAAACATTGACGAATTCACACGGAAATTCCGTCGCTGTGAAATACGAGTACTATGTGTTCTAAGACATTTCCTTCTAAATCGAGTAACGTTTCTATGGAAACGACAGGATTTTCTTTTGGGATACGACAATCACATTTCCGATCCACTAATGGTTCTTTACTGCATCCCTCACTCCCAAACATTGACGAATCTCACGGAAATTCCGTCGCTGTGAAATACGAGTACTATGTGTTCTAAGACATTTCCTTCTAAATCGAGTAACGTTTCTGTGGAAGCGACAGGATTTTCTTTTGGGATACGACAATCACATTTCCGATCCACTAATCCTTCTTTACTGCATCCCTCACTCCCAAACATTGACGAATTCACACGGAAATTCCGTCGCTGTGAAATACGAGTACTATGTGTTCTAAGACATTTCCTTCTAAATCGAGTAACGTTTCTGTGGAAACGACAGGATTTTCTTTCGGGATACGACAATCTCATTTCCGATCCACTAATCCTTTTTTACTGCATCCCTCACTCCCAAACATTGACGAATTCACACGGAAATTCCGTCGCTGTGAAATACGAGTACTGCGTGTTTTAAGACATTTCCTTCCAAATCGAGTAACGTTTCTATGGAAACGACAGGATTTTCTTTTGGGATACGACAATCTCATTTCCGATCCACTAATCCTTCTTTAGTGCATTCCTCACTCCCAAACATTGACGAATTCACACGGAAATTCCGTCGCTGTGAAATACGAGTACTATGTGTTCTAAGACATTTCCTTCTAAATCGAGTAACGTTTCTATGGAAACTACAGGATTTTCTTTTGGGATACGACAATCACATTTCCGATCCACTAATCCTTCTTTACTGCATCCCTCACTCCCAAACATTGACGAATTCACATGGAAATTCCGTCGCTGTGAAATACGAGTACTATGTGTTCTAAGACATTTCCTTCTAAATCGAGTAACGTTTCTATTTAAACGACAGGATTTTCTTTTGGGATACGACAATCACATTACCGATCCACTAATCCTTCTTTACTGCATCCCTCACTCCCAAACATTGACGAATTCACACGGAAATTCCGTCGCTGTGAAATACGAGTACTGCGTGTTTTAAGACATTTCCTTCCAAATCGAGTAACGTTTCTATGGAAACGACAGGATTTTCTTTTGGGATACGACAATCTCATTTCCGATCCACTAATCCTTCTTTAGTGCATTCCTCACTCCCAAACATTGACGAATTCACACGGAAATTCCGTCGCTGTGAAATACGAGTACTATGTGTTCTAAGACATTTCCTTCTAAATCGAGTAACGTTTCTATGGAAACTACAGGATTTTCTTTTGGGATACGACAATCACATTTCCGATCCACTAATCCTTCTTTACTGCATCCCTCACTCCCAAACATTGACGAATTCACACGGAAATTCCGTCGCTGTGAAATACGAGTACTATGTGTTCTAAGACATTTCCTTCTAAATCGAGTAACGTTTCTGTGGAAACTACAGGATTTTCTTTTGGGATACGACAATCACATTTCCGATCCACTAATCCTTCTTTACTGCATCCCTCACTCCCAAACATTGACGAATTCACACGGAAATTCCGTCGCTGTGAAATACGAGTACTATGTGTTCTAAGACATTTCCTTCTAAATCGAGTAACGTTTCTATGGAAACGACAGTATTTTCTTTTGGGATACGACAATCACATTTCCGATCCACTAATGGTTCTTTACTGCATCCCTCACTCCCAAACATTGACGAATTCACACGGAAATTCCGTCGCTGTGAAATACGAGTACTATGTGTTCTAAGACATTTCCTTCTAAATCGAGTAACGTTTCTGTGGAAACGACAGGATTTTCTTTCGGGATACGACAATCTCATTTCCAATCCACTAATCCTTCTTTAGTGCATTCCTCACTCCCAAACATTGACGAATTCACACGGAAATTCCGACGCTGTGAAATACGAGTACTATGTGTTCTAAGACATTTCCTTCTAAATCGAGTAACGTTTCTATGGAAACTACAGGAGTTTCTTTTGGGATACGACAATCACATTTCCGATCCACTAATCCATCTTTACTGCATCCCTCACTCCCAAACATTGACGAATTCACACGGAAATTCCGTCGCTGTGAAATACGAGTACTATGTGTTCTAAGACATTTCCTTCTAAATCGAGTAACGTTTCTGTGGAAACTACAGGATTTTCTTTTGGGATACGACAATCACATTTCCGATCCACTAATCCTTCTTTACTGCATCCCTCACTCCCAAACATTGACGAATTCACACGGAAATTCCGTCGCTGTGAAATACGAGTACTATGTGTTCTAAGACATTTCCTTCTAAATCGAGTAACGTTTCTATGGAAACGACAGGATTTTCTTTTGGGATACGACAATCTCATTTCCGATCCACTAATGGTTCTTTACTGCATCCCTCACTCCCAAACATTGACGAATCTCACGGAAATTCCGTCGCTGTGAAATACGAGTACTATGTGTTCTAAGACATTTCCATCTAAATCGAGTAACGTTTCTGTGGAAACTACAGGATTTTCTTTTGGGATACGACAATCACATTTCCGATCCACTAATCCTTCTTTACTGCATTCCTCACTCCCAAACATTGACGAATTCACACAGAAATTCCGTCGCTGTGAAATACGAGTACTATGTGTTCTAAGACATTTCCTTCTAAATCGAGTAACGTTTCTATGGAAACTACAGGATTTTCTTCTGGGATACGACAATCACCTTTCCGATCCACTAATGGTTCTTTACTGCATCCCTCACTCCCAAACATTGACGAATCTCACGGATATTCCGTCGCTGTGAAATACGAGTACTATGTGTTATAAGACATTTCCTTCTAAATCGAGTAACGTTTCTGTGGAAACTACAGGATTTTCTTTTGGGATACGACAATCACATTTCCGATCCACTAATCCTTCTTTACTGCATCCCTCACTCCCAAACATTGACGAATTCACACGGAAATTCCGTCGCTGTGAAATACGAGTACCATGTGTTCTAAGACATTTCCTTCTAAATCGAGTAACGTTTCTATGGAAACTACAGGATTTTCTTTTGGGATACGACAATCACATTTCCGATCCACTAATCCTTCTTTACTGCATCCCTCACTCCCAAACATTGACGAATTCACACGGAAATTCCGTCGCTGTGAAGTACGAGTACTATGTGTTCTAAGACATTTCCTTCTAAATCGAGTAACGTTTCTATGGAAACGACAGGATTTTCTTTTGGGGTACGACAATCACATTTCCGTTCCACTAATGGTTCTTTACTGCATCCCTCACTCCCAAACATTGACGAATCCCACGGAAATTCCGTCGCTGTGAAATACGAGTACTATGTGTTCTAAGACATTTCCTTCTAAATCGAGTAACGTTTCTGTGGAAACTACAGGATTTTCTTTTGGGATACGACAATCACATTTCCGATCCACTAATGGTTCTTTACTGCATCCCTCACTCCCAAACATTGACGAATCTCACGGAAATCCCGTCGCTGTGAAATACGAGTACTATGTGTTCTAAGACATTTCCTTCTAAATCGAGTAACGTTTCTGTGGAAACGACAGGATTTTCTTTCGGGATACGACAATCTCATTTCCGATCCACTAATCCTTCTTTACTGCATCCCTCACTCCCAAACATTGACGAATTCACACGGAAATTCCGTCGCTGTGAAATACGAGTACTGCGTGTTTTAAGACATTTCCTTCCAAATCGAGTAACGTTTCTATGGAAACGACAGGATTTTCTTTTGGGATACGACAATCTCATTTCCGATCCCCTAATCCCTCTTTAGTGCATTCCTCACTCCCAAACATTGACGAATTCACACGGAAATTCCGTCGCTGTGAAATACGAGTACTATGTGTTCTAAGACATTTCCTTCTAAATCGAGTAACGTTTCTATAGAAACGACAGGATTTTCTTTCGGGATACGACAATCACATTTCCGATCCACTAATCCTTCTTTACTGCATCCCTCACTCCCAAACATTGACGAATTCACACGGAAATTCCGTCGCTGTGAAATACGAGTACTGTGTGTTTTATGACATTTCCTTCTAAATCGAGTAACGTTTCTATGGAAACGACAGGATTTTCTTTTGGGATACGACAATCTCATTTCCGATCCACTAATCCTTCTTTAGCGCATCCCTCACTCCCAAACATTGACGAATTCACACGGAAATTCCGTCGCTGTGAAATACGAGAATTATGTGTTCTAAGACATTTCCTTCTAAATCGAGTAACGTTTCTATGGAAACTACAGGATTTTCTTTTGGGATACGACAATCACATATCCGATCCACTAATGGTTCTTTACTGCATCCCTCACTCCCAAACATTGACGAATTCACACGGAAATTGCGTCGCAATGAAATAGGAGTACTACGTGTTCTAAGACATTTCCTTCTAAATCGAGTAACGTTTCTATGGAAACGACAGGATTTTCTTTTGGGATACGACAATCACATTTCCGATCCACTAATCCTTCTTTACTGCATCCCTCACTCCCAAACATTGACGAATTCACACGGAAATTCCGTCGCTGTGAAATACGAGTACTATGTGTTCTAAGACATTTCCTTCTAAATCGAGTAACGTTTCTATGGAAACGACAGGATTTTCTTTTGGGATACGACAATCACATTTCCGATCCACTAATCCTTCTTTACTGCATCCCTCACTCCCAAACATTGACGAATTCACACGGAAATTCCGTCGCTGTGAAATACGAGTACTATGTGTTCTAAGACATTTCCTTCTAAATCGAGTAACGTTTCTATTGAAACGACAGGATTTTCTTTTGGGATACGACAATCACATTTCCGATCCACTAATGGTTCTTTACTGCATCCCTCACTCCCAAACATTGACGAATCTCACGGAAATTCCGTCGCTGTGAAATACGAGTACTATGTGTTCTAAGACATTTCCTTCTAAATCGAGTAACGTTTCAGTGGAAGCGACAGGATTTTCTTTTGGGATACGACAATCACATTTCCGATCCACTAATCCTTCTTTACTGCATCCCTCACTCCCAAACATTGACGAATTCACACGGAAATTCCGTCGCTGTGAAATACGAGTACTATGTGTTCTAAGACATTTCCTTCTAAATCGAGTAACGTTTCTGTGGAAACTACAGGATTTTCTTTTGGGATACGACAATCACATTTCCGATCCACTAATCCTTCTTTACTGCATCCCTCACTCCCAAACATTGACGAATTCACACGGAAATTGCGTCGCTATGAAGTACGAGTACTATGTGTTCTAAGACATTTCCTTCTAAATCGAGTAACGTTTCTATGGAAACGACAGGATTTTCTTTTGGGATACGACAATCACATTTCAGATCCACTAATGGTTCTTTACTGCATCCCTCACTCCCAAACATTGACGAATCTCACGGAAATTCCGTCGCTGTGAAATACGAGTACTATGTGTTCTAAGACATTTCCTTCTAAATCGAGTAACGTTTCTGTGGAAACGACAGGATTTTCTTTCGGGATACGACAATCTCATTTCCGATCCACTAATCCTTCTTTACTGCATCCCTCACTCCCAAACATTGACGAATTCACACGGAAATTGCGTCGCTATGAAGTACGAGTACTATGTGTTCTAAGACATTTCCATCTAAATCGAGTAACGTTTCTATGGAAACGACAGGATTTTCTTGTGGGATACGACAATCACATTTCCGATCCACTAATGGTTCTTTACTGCATCCCTCACTCCCAAACATTGACGAATTCACACGGAAATTGCGTCGCTATGAAATACGAGTACTATGTGTTCTAAGACATTTCCTTCTAAATCGAGTAACGATTCAATGGAAACGACAGGATTTTCTTTTGGGATACGACAATCACATTTCCGATCCACTAATCCTTCTTTACTGCATCCCTCACTCCCAAACATTGACGAATTCACACGGAAATTGCGTCGCTGTGAAATACGAGTACTATGTGTTCTAAGACATTTCCTTCTAAATCGAGTAACGTTTCTATAGAAACGACAGGATTTTCTTTTGGGATACGACAATCACATTTCCAATCCACTAATCCTTCTTTACTGCATCCCTCACTCCCAAACATTGGTGAATTCACACGGAAATTCCGTCGCTGTGAAATACGAGTACTGTGTGTTTTATGACATTTCCTTCTAAATCGAGTAACGTTTCTATGGAAACGACAGGATTTTCTTTTGGGATATGACAATCTCATTTCCGATCCACTAATCCTTCTTTAGCGCATCCCTCACTCCCAAACATTGACGAATTCACACGGAAATTGCGTCGCTATGAAATACGAGAACTATGTGTTCTAAGACATTTCCTTCTAAATCGAGTAACGTTTCTATGGAAACTACAGGATTTTCTTTTGGGATACGACAATCACATTTCCGATCCACTAATGGTTCTTTACTGCATCCCTCACTCCCAAACATTGACGAATTCACACGGAAATTGCGTCGCAATGAAATAGGAGTACTACGTGTTCTAAGACATTTCCTTCTAAATCGAGTAACGTTTCTATGGAAACGACAGGATTTTCTTTTGGGATACGACAATCACATTTCCGATCCACTAATCCTTCTTTACTGCATCCCTCACTCCCAAACATTGACGAATTCACACGGAAATTCCGTCGCTGTGAAATACGAGTACTATGTGTTCTAAGACATTTCCTTCTAAATCGAGTAACGTTTCTATGGAAACGACAGGATTTTCTTTTGGGATACGACAATCACATTTCCGATCCACTAATCCTTCTTTACTGCATCCCTCACTCCCAAACATTGACGAATTCACACGGAAATTCCGTCGCTGTGAAATACGAGTACTGTGTGTTTTAAGACATTTCCTTCTAAATCGAGTAACGTATCTATGGAAACGACGGGATTTTCTTTTGGGATACGACAATCTCATTTCCGATCCACTAATCCTTCTTTAGTGCATCCCTCACTCCCAAACATTGACGAATTCACACGGAAATTCCGTCGCTGTGAAATACGAGTACTATGTGTTCTAAGACATTTCCTTCTAAATCGAGTAACGTTTCTATGGAAACTACAGGATTTTCTTTTGGGATATGACAATCACATTTCCGATCCACTAATCCTTCTTTACTGCATCCCTCACTCCCAAACATTGACGAATTCACACGGAAATTGTGTCGCTATGAAATACGAGTACTATGTGTTCTAAGAAATTTCCTTCTAAATCGAGTAACGTTTCTATGGAAACGACAGGATTTTCTTTTGGGATACGACAATCACATTTCCGATCCACTAATGGTTCTTTACTGCATCCCTCACTCCCTAACATTGACGAATTCACACGGAAATTGCGTCGCTATGAAATACGAGTACTATGTGTTCTAAGACATTTCCTTCTAAATCGAGTAACGTTTCTATGGAAACGACAGGATTTTCTTTTGGGATACGACAATCTCATTTCCGATCCACTAATCCTTCTTTACTGCATCCCTCACTCCCAAACATTGACGAATTCACACGGAAATTCCGTCGCTGTGAAATACGAGTACTATGTGTTCTAAGACATTTCCTTCTAAATCGAGTAACGTTTCTATGGAAACGACAGGATTTTCTTTAGGGATACGATAATCTCATTTCCGATCCACTAATCCTTCTTTACTGCATCCCTCACTCCCAAACATTGACGAATTCACACGGAAATTCCGTCGCTGTGAAATACGAGTACTATGTGTTCTAAGACATTTCCTTCTAAATCGAGTAACGTTTCTATGGAAACGACAGGATTTTCTTTTGGGATACGAATTTCACATTTCCGATCCACTAATCCTTCTTTACTGCATCCCTCACTCCCAAACATTGACGAATTCACACGGAAATTCCGTCGCTGTGAAATACGAGTACTATGTGTTCTAAGATATTTCCTTATAAATCGAGTAACGTTTCTATGGAAACGACAGGATTTTCATTTGGGATACGACAATCTCATTTCCGATCCACTAATCCTTCTTTACTGCATCCCTCACTCCCAAACATTGACGAATTCACACGGAAATTCCGTCGCTGTGAAATACGAGTACTATGTGTTCTAAGACATTTCCTTCTAAATCGAGTAACGTTTCTATGGAAACGACAGGATTTTCTTTTGGGATACGACAATCACATTTCCGATCCACTAATCCTTCTTTACTGCATCCCTCACTCCCAAACATTGACGAATTCACACGGAAATTCCGTCGCTGTGAAATACGAGTACTGTGTGTTTTAAGACATTTCCTTCTAAATCGAGTAACGTTTCTATGGAAACGACAGGATTTTCTTTTGGGATACGACAATCTCATTTCCGATCCACTAATCCTTCTTTAGTGCATCCCTCACACCCAAACATTGACGAATTCACACGGATATTCCGTCGCTGTGAAATACGAGTACTATGTGTTCTAAGACATTTCCTTCTAAATCGAGTAACATTTCTATGGAAACTACAGGATTTTCTTTTGGGATACGACAATCACATTTCCGATCCACTAATCCTTCTTTACTGCATCCCTCACTCCCAAACATTGACGAATTCACACGGAAATTGCGTCGCTATGAAATACGAGTACTATGTGTTCTAAGACATTTCCTTCTAAATCGAGTAACGTTTCTATGGAAACGACAGGATTTTCTTTTGGGATACGACAATCACATTTCCGATCCACTAATGGTTCTTTACTGCATCCCTCACTCCCAAACATTGACGAATTCACACGGAAATTGCGTCGCTATGAAATACGAGTACTATGTGTTCTAAGACATTTCCTTCTAATGCGAGTAACGTTTCTATGGAACCGACAGGAATTTCTTTTGGGATACGACAATCACATTTCCGATCCACTAATCCTTCTTTACTGCATCCCTCACTCCCAAACATTGACGAATTCACACGGAAATTTCGTCGCTATGAAATACGAGTACTATGTGTTCTAAGACATTTCCTTCTAAATCGAGTAACGTTTCTATGGAAACGACAGGATTTTCTTTTGGGATACGACAATCTCATTTCCGATCCACTAATCCTTCTTTACTGCATCCCTCACTCCCAAACATTGACGAATTCACACGGAAATTGCGTCGCTATGAAATACGAGTACTATGTGTTCTAAGACATTTCCTTCTGAATCGAGTAACGTTTCTATGGTAACGACAGGATTTTCTTTTGGGATACGACAATCTCATTTCCGATCCACTAATCGTTCTTAACTGCATCCCTCACTCCCAAACATTGACGAATTCACACGGAAATTCCGTCGCTATGAAATACGAGTACTATGTGTTCTAAGACATTTCCTTCTAAATCGAGTAACGTTTCTATGGAAACGACAGGATTTTCTTTTGGGATACGACAATCACATTTCCGATCCACTAATCCTTCTTTACTGCATCCCTCACTCCCAAACATTGACGAATTCACACGGAAATTCCGTCGCTGTGAAATACGAGTACTATGTGTTCTAAGACATTTCCTTCTAAATCGAGTAACGTTTCTATGGAAACGACAGGATTTTCTTTTGGGATACGACAATCACATTTCCGATCCACTAATCCTTCTTTACTGCATCCCTCACTCCCAAACATTGACGAATTCACACGGAAATTGCGTCGCTATGAAATACGAGTACTATGTGTTCTAAGACATTTCCCTCTAAATCGAGTAACGTTTCTATGGAAACGACAGGATTTTCTTTTGGGATACGACAATCACATTTCCGATCCACTAATCCTTCTTTACTGCATCCCTCACTCCCAATCATTGACGAATTCACACGGAAATTTCGTCGCTATGAAATACGAGTACTATGTGTTCTAAGACATTTCCTTCTAAATCGAGTAACGTTTCTATGGAAACGACAGGATTTTCTTTTGGGATACGACAATCTCATTTCCGATCCACTAATCGTTCTTTACTGCATCCCTCACTCCCAAACATTGACGAATCTCACGGAAATTCCGTCGCTGTGAAATACGAGTACTATGTGTTCTAAGACATTTCCTTCTAAATCGAGTAACGTTTCTGTGGAAACGACAGGATTTTCTTTCGGGATACGACAATCTCATTTCCGATCCACTAATCCTTCTTTACTGCATCCCTCACTCCCAAACATTGACGAATTCACACGGAAATTCCGTCGCTGTGAAATACGAGTACTGCGTGTTTTAAGACATTTCCTTCCAAATCGAGTAACGTTTCTATGGAAACGACAGGATTTTCTTTTGGGATACGACAATCTCATTTCCGATCCACTAATCCTTCTTTAGTGCATTCCTCACTCTCAAACATTGACGAATTCACACGGAAATTCCGTCGCTGTGAAATACGAGTACTATGTGTTCTAAGACATTTCCTTCTAAATCGAGTAACGTTTCTATGGAAACTACAGGATTTTCTTTTGGGATACGACAATCACATTTCCGATCCACTAATCCTTCTTTACTGCATCCCTCATTCCCAAACATTGACGAATTCACACGGAAATTGCGTCGCTATGAAATACGAGTACTATGTGTTCTAAGACATTTCCATCTAAATCGAGTAACGTTTCTATGGAAACGACAGGATTTTCTTGTGGGATACGACAATCACATTTCCGATCCACTAATGGTTCTTTACTGCATCCCTCACTCCCAAACATTGACGAATTCACACGGAAATTGCGTCGCTATGAAATACGAGTACTATGTGTTCTAAGACATTTCCTTCTAAATCGAGTAACGTTTCTATGGAAACTACAGGATTTTCTTTTGGGATACGACAATCACATTTCCGATCCACTAATCCTTCTTTACTGCATCCCTCACTCCCAAACATTGACGAATTCACACGGAAATTGCGTCGCTATGAAATACGAGTACTATGTGTTCTAAGACATTTCCATCTAAATCGAGTAACGTTTCTATGGAAACGACAGGATTTTCTTGTGGGATACGACAATCACATTTCCGATCCACTAATGGTTCTTTACTGCATCCCTCACTCCCAAACATTGACGAATTCACACGGAAATTGCGTCGCTATGAAATACGAGTACTATGTGTTCTAAGACATTTCCTTCTAAATCGAGTAACGATTCAATGGAAACGACAGGATTTTCTTTTGGGATACGACAATCACATTTCCGATCCACTAATCCTTCTTTACTGCATCCCTCACTCCCAAACATTGACGAATTCACACGGAAATTGCGTCGCTGAGAAAAACGAGTACTATGTGTTCTAAGACATTTCCTTCTAAATCGAGTAACGTTTCTATAGAAACGACAGGATTTTCTTTTGGGATACGACAATCACATTTCCGATCCACTAATCCTTCTTTACTGCATCCCTCACTCCCAAACATTGGTGAATTCACACGGAAATTCCGTCGCTGTGAAATACGAGTACTGTGTGTTTTATGACATTTCCTTCTAAATCGAGTAACGTTTCTATGGAAACGACAGGATTTTCTTTTGGGATATGACAATCTCATTTCCGATCCACTAATCCTTCTTTAGCGCATCCCTCACTCCCAAACATTGACGAATTCACACGGAAATTGCGTCGCTATGAAATACGAGAACTATGTGTTCTAAGACATTTCCTTCTAAATCGAGTAACGTTTCTATGGAAACTACAGGATTTTCTTTTGGGATACGACAATCACATTTCCGATCCACTAATGGTTCTTTACTGCATCCCTCACTCCCAAACATTGACGAATTCACACGGAAATTGCGTCGCAATGAAATAGGAGTACTACGTGTTCTAAGACATTTCCTTCTAAATCGAGTAACGTTTCTATGGAAACGACAGGATTTTCTTTTGGGATACGACAATCACATTTCCGATCCACTAATCCTTCTTTACTGCATCCCTCACTCCCAAACATTGACGAATTCACACGGAAATTCCGTCGCTGTGAAATACGAGTACTGTGTGTTTTATGACATTTCCTTCTAAATCGAGTAACGTTTCTATGGAAACGACAGGATTTTCTTTTGGGATATGACAATCTCATTTCCGATCCACTAATAATTCTTTAGCGCATCCCTCACTCCCAAACATTGACGAATTCACACGGAAATTGCGTCGCTATGAAATACGAGAACTATGTGTTCTAAGACATTTCCTTCTAAATCGAGTAACGTTTCTATGGAAACTACAGGATTTTCTTTTGGGATACGACAATCACATTTCCGATCCACTAATGGTTCTTTACTGCATCCCTCACTCCCAAACATTGACGAATTCACACGGAAATTGCGTCGCAATGAAATAGGAGTACTACGTGTTCTAAGACATTTCCTTCTAAATCGAGTAACGTTTCTATGGAAACGACAGGATTTTCTTTTGGGATACGACAATCACATTTCCGATCCACTAATCCTTCTTTACTGCATCCCTCACTCCCAAACATTGACGAATTCACACGGAAATTCCGTCGCTGTGAAATACGAGTACTATGTGTTCTAAGACATTTCCTTCTAAATCGAGTAACGTTTCTATGGAAACGACAGGATTTTCTTTTGGGATACGACAATCACATTTCCGATCCACTAATCCTTCTTTACTGCATCCCTCACTCCCAAACATTGACGAATTCACACGGAAATTCCGTCGCTGTGAAATACGAGTACTGTGTGTTTTAAGACATTTCCTTCTAAATCGAGTAACGTATCTATGGAAACGACGGGATTTTCTTTTGGGATACGACAATCTCATTTCCGATCCACTAATCCTTCTTTAGTGCATCCCTCACTCCCAAACATTGACGAATTCACACGGAAATTCCGTCGCTGTGAAATACGAGTACTATGTGTTCTAAGACATTTCCTTCTAAATCGAGTAACGTTTCTATGGAAACTACAGGATTTTCTTTTGGGATATGACAATCACATTTCCGATCCACTAATCCTTCTTTACTGCATCCCTCACTCCCAAACATTGACGAATTCACACGGAAATTGTGTCGCTATGAAATACGAGTACTATGTGTTCTAAGAAATTTCCTTCTAAATCGAGTAACGTTTCTATGGAAACGACAGGATTTTCTTTTGGGATACGACAATCACATTTCCGATCCACTAATGGTTCTTTACTGCATCCCTCACTCCCTAACATTGACGAATTCACACGGAAATTGCGTCGCTATGAAATACGAGTACTATGTGTTCTAAGACATTTCCTTCTAAATCGAGTAACGTTTCTATGGAAACGACAGGATTTTCTTTTGGGATACGACAATCTCATTTCCGATCCACTAATCCTTCTTTACTGCATCCCTCACTCCCAAACATTGACGAATTCACACGGAAATTCCGTCGCTGTGAAATACGAGTACTATGTGTTCTAAGACATTTCCTTCTAAATCGAGTAACGTTTCTATGGAAACGACAGGATTTTCTTTAGGGATACGATAATCTCATTTCCGATCCACTAATCCTTCTTTACTGCATCCCTCACTCCCAAACATTGACGAATTCACACGGAAATTCCGTCGCTGTGAAATACGAGTACTATGTGTTCTAAGACATTTCCTTCTAAATCGAGTAACGTTTCTATGGAAACGACAGGATTTTCTTTTGGGATACGAATTTCACATTTCCGATCCACTAATCCTTCTTTACTGCATCCCTCACTCCCAAACATTGACGAATTCACACGGAAATTCCGTCGCTGTGAAATACGAGTACTATGTGTTCTAAGACATTTCCTTATAAATCGAGTAACGTTTCTATGGAAACGACAGGATTTTCATTTGGGATACGACAATCTCATTTCCGATCCACTAATCCTCCTTTACTGCATCCCTCACTCCCAAACATTGACGAATTCACACGGAAATTCCGTCGCTGTGAAATACGAGTACTATGTGTTCTAAGACATTTCCTTCTAAATCGAGTAACGTTTCTATGGAAACGACAGGATTTTCTTTTGGGATACGACAATCACATTTCCGATCCACTAATCCTTCTTTACTGCATCCCTCACTCCCAAACATTGACGAATTCACACGGAAATTCCGTCGCTGTGAAATACGAGTACTGTGTGTTTTAAGACATTTCCTTCTAAATCGAGTAACGTTTCTATGGAAACGACAGGATTTTCTTTTGGGATACGACAATCTCATTTCCGATCCACTAATCCTTCTTTAGTGCATCCCTCACACCCAAACATTGACGAATTCACACGGATATTCCGTCGCTGTGAAATACGAGTACTATGTGTTCTAAGACATTTCCTTCTAAATCGAGTAACATTTCTATGGAAACTACAGGATTTTCTTTTGGGATACGACAATCACATTTCCGATCCACTAATCCTTCTTTACTGCATCCCTCACTCCCAAACATTGACGAATTCACACGGAAATTGCGTCGCTATGAAATACGAGTACTATGTGTTCTAAGACATTTCCTTCTAAATCGAGTAACGTTTCTATGGAAACGACAGGATTTTCTTTTGGGATACGACAATCACATTTCCGATCCACTAATGGTTCTTTACTGCATCCCTCACTCCCAAACATTGACGAATTCACACGGAAATTGCGTCGCTATGAAATACGAGTACTATGTGTTCTAAGACATTTCCTTCTAAATCGAGTAACGTTTCTATGGAAACGACAGGAATTTCTTTTGGGATACGACAATCACATTTCCGATACACTAATCCTTCTTTACTGCATCCCTCACTCCCAAACATTGACGAATTCACACGGAAATTTCGTCGCTATGAAATACGAGTACTATGTGTTCTAAGACATTTCCTTCTAAATCGAGTAACGTTTCTATGGAAACGACAGGATTTTCTTTTGGGATACGACAATCTCATTTCCGATCCACTAATCCTTCTTTACTGCATCCCTCACTCCCAAACATTGACGAATTCACACGGAAATTGCGTCGCTATGAAATACGAGTACTATGTGTTCTAAGACATTTCCTTCTGAATCGAGTAACGTTTCTATGGTAACGACAGGATTTTCTTTTGGGATACGACAATCTCATTTCCGATCCACTAATCGTTCTTAACTGCATCCCACACTCCCAAACATTGACGAATTCACACGGAAATTCCGTCGCTATGAAATACGAGTACTATGTGTTCTAAGACATTTCCTTCTAAATCGAGTAACGTTTCTATGGAAACGACAGGATTTTCTTTTGGGATACGACAATCACATTTCCGATCCACTAATCCTTCTTTACTGCATCCCTCACTCCCAAACATTGACGAATTCACACGGAAATTCCGTCGCTGTGAAATACGAGTACTATGTGTTCTAAGACATTTCCTTCTAAATCGAGTAACGTTTCTATGGAAACGACAGGATTTTCTTTTGGGATACGACAATCACATTTCCGATCCACTAATCCTTCTTTACTGCATCCCTCACTCCCAAACATTGACGAATTCACACGGAAATTGCGTCGCTATGAAATACGAGTACTATGTGTTCTAAGACATTTCCCTCTAAATCGAGTAACGTTTCTATGGAAACGACAGGATTTTCTTTTGGGATACGACAATCACATTTCCGATCCACTAATCCTTCTTTACTGCATCCCTCACTCCCAATCATTGACGAATTCACACGGAAATTTCGTCGCTATGAAATACGAGTACTATGTGTTCTAAGACATTTCCTTCTAAATCGAGTAACGTTTCTATGGAAACGACAGGATTTTCTTTTGGGATACGACAATCTCATTTCCGATCCACTAATCGTTCTTTACTGCATCCCTCACTCCCAAACATTGACGAATTCACACGGAAATTGCGTCGCTATGAAATACGAGTACTATGTGTTCTAAGACATTTCCTTCTAAATCGAGTAACGTTTCTATGGAAACGACAGGAATTTCTTTTGGGATACGACAATCACATTTCCGATCCACTAATCATTCTTTACTGCATCCCTCACTCCCAAACATTGACGAATTCACACGGAAATTCCGTCGCTGTGAAATACGAGTACTATGTGTTCTAAGACATTTCCTTCTAAATCGAGTAACGTTTCTATGGAAACGACAGGATTTTCTTTAGGGATACGATAATCTCATTTCCGATCCACTAATCCTTCTTTACTGCATCCCTCACTCCCAAACATTGACGAATTCACACGGAAATTCCGTCGCTGTGAAATACGAGTACTATGTGTTCTAAGACATTTCCTTCTAAATCGAGTAACGTTTCTATGGAAACGACAGGATTTTCTTTTGGGATACGAATTTCACATTTCCGATCCACTAATCCTTCTTTACTGCATCCCTCACTCCCAAACATTGACGAATTCACACGGAAATTCCGTCGCTGTGAAATACGAGTACTATGTGTTCTAAGACATTTCCTTATAAATCGAGTAACGTTTCTATGGAAACGACAGGATTTTCATTTGGGATACGACAATCTCATTTCCGATCCACTAATCCTTCTTTACTGCATCCCTCACTCCCAAACATTGACGAATTCACACGGAAATTCCGTCGCTGTGAAATACGAGTACTATGTGTTCTAAGACATTTCCTTCTAAATCGAGTAACGTTTCTATGGAAACGACAGGATTTTCTTTTGGGATACGACAATCACATTTCCGATCCACTAATCCTTCTTTACTGCATCCCTCACTCCCAAACATTGACGAATTCACACGGAAATTCCGTCGCTGTGAAATACGAGTACTGTGTGTTTTAAGACATTTCCTTCTAAATCGAGTAACGTTTCTATGGAAACGACAGGATTTTCTTTTGGGATACGACAATCTCATTTCCGATCCACTAATCCTTCTTTAGTGCATCCCTCACACCCAAACATTGACGAATTCACACGGATATTCCGTCGCTGTGAAATACGAGTACTATGTGTTCTAAGACATTTCCTTCTAAATCGAGTAACATTTCTATGGAAACTACAGGATTTTCTTTTGGGATACGACAATCACATTTCCGATCCACTAATCCTTCTTTACTGCATCCCTCACTCCCAAACATTGACGAATTCACACGGAAATTGTGTCGCTATGAAATACGAGTACTATGTGTTCTAAGAAATTTCCTTCTAAATCGAGTAACGTTTCTATGGAAACGACAGGATTTTCTTTTGGGATACGACAATCACATTTCCGATCCACTAATGGTTCTTTACTGCATCCCTCACTCCCTAACATTGACGAATTCACACGGAAATTGCGTCGCTATGAAATACGAGTACTATGTGTTCTAAGACATTTCCTTCTAAATCGAGTAACGTTTCTATGGAAACGACAGGATTTTCTTTTGGGATACGACAATCTCATTTCCGATCCACTAATCCTTCTTTACTGCATCCCTCACTCCCAAACATTGACGAATTCACACGGAAATTCCGTCGCTGTGAAATACGAGTACTATGTGTTCTAAGACATTTCCTTCTAAATCGAGTAACGTTTCTATGGAAACGACAGGATTTTCTTTAGGGATACGATAATCTCATTTCCGATCCACTAATCCTTCTTTACTGCATCCCTCACTCCCAAACATTGACGAATTCACACGGAAATTCCGTCGCTGTGAAATACGAGTACTATGTGTTCTAAGACATTTCCTTCTAAATCGAGTAACGTTTCTATGGAAACGACAGGATTTTCTTTTGGGATACGAATTTCACATTTCCGATCCACTAATCCTTCTTTACTGCATCCCTCACTCCCAAACATTGACGAATTCACACGGAAATTCCGTCGCTGTGAAATACGAGTACTATGTGTTCTAAGACATTTCCTTATAAATCGAGTAACGTTTCTATGGAAACGACAGGATTTTCATTTGGGATACGACAATCTCATTTCCGATCCACTAATCCTTCTTTACTGCATCCCTCACTCCCAAACATTGACGAATTCACACGGAAATTCCGTCGCTATGAAATACGAGTACTATGTGTTCTAAGACATTTCCTTCTAAATCGAGTAACGTTTCTATGGAAACGACAGGATTTTCTTTTGGGATACGACAATCACATTTCCGATCCACTAATCCTTCTTTACTGCATCCCTCACTCCCAAACATTGACGAATTCACACGGAAATTCCGTCGCTGTGAAATACGAGTACTGTGTGTTTTAAGACATTTCCTTCTAAATCGAGTAACGTTTCTATGGAAACGACAGGATTTTCTTTTGGGATACGACAATCTCATTTCCGATCCACTAATCCTTCTTTAGTGCATCCCTCACACCCAAACATTGACGAATTCACACGGATATTCCGTCGCTGTGAAATACGAGTACTATGTGTTCTAAGACATTTCCTTCTAAATCGAGTAACATTTCTATGGAAACTACAGGATTTTCTTTTGGGATACGACAATCACATTTCCGATCCACTAATCCTTCTTTACTGCATCCCTCACTCCCAAACATTGACGAATTCACACGGAAATTGCGTCGCTATGAAATACGAGTACTATGTGTTCTAAGACATTTCCTTCTAAATCGAGTAACGTTTCTATGGAAACGACAGGATTTTCTTTTGGGATACGACAATCACATTTCCGATCCACTAATGGTTCTTTACTGCATCCCTCACTCCCAAACATTGACGAATTCACACGGAAATTGCGTCGCTATGAAATACGAGTACTATGTGTTCTAAGACATTTCCTTCTAAATCGAGTAACGTTTCTATGGAAACGACAGGAATTTCTTTTGGGATACGACAATCACATTTCCGATCCACTAATCCTTCTTTACTGCATCCCTCACTCCCAAACATTGACGAATTCACACGGAAATTTCGTCGCTATGAAATACGAGTACTATGTGTTCTAAGACATTTCCTTCTAAATCGAGTAACGTTTCTATGGAAACGACAGGATTTTCTTTTGGGATACGACAATCTCATTTCCGATCCACTAATCCTTCTTTACTGCATCCCTCACTCCCAAACATTGACGAATTCACACGGAAATTGCGTCGCTATGAAATACGAGTACTATGTGTTCTAAGACATTTCCTTCTGAATCGAGTAACGTTTCTATGGTAACGACAGGATTTTCTTTTGGGATACGACAATCTCATTTCCGATCCACTAATCGTTCTTAACTGCATCCCTCACTCCCAAACATTGACGAATTCACACGGAAATTCCGTCGCTATGAAATACGAGTACTATGTGTTCTAAGACATTTCCTTCTAAATCGAGTAACGTTTCTATGGAAACGACAGGATTTTCTTTTGGGATACGACAATCACATTTCCGATCCACTAATCCTTCTTTACTGCATCCCTCACTCCCAAACATTGACGAATTCACACGGAAATTCCGTCGCTGTGAAATACGAGTACTATGTGTTCTAAGACATTTCCTTCTAAATCGAGTAACGTTTCTATGGAAACGACAGGATTTTCTTTTGGGATACGACAATCACATTTCCGATCCACTAATCCTTCTTTACTGCATCCCTCACTCCCAAACATTGACGAATTCACACGGAAATTGCGTCGCTATGAAATACGAGTACTATGTGTTCTAAGACATTTCCCTCTAAATCGAGTAACGTTTCTATGGAAACGACAGGATTTTCTTTTGGGATACGACAATCACATTTCCGATCCACTAATCCTTCTTTACTGCATCCCTCACTCCCAATCATTGACGAATTCACACGGAAATTTCGTCGCTATGAAATACGAGTACTATGTGTTCTAAGACATTTCCTTCTAAATCGAGTAACGTTTCTATGGAAACGACAGGATTTTCTTTTGGGATACGACAATCTCATTTCCGATCCACTAATCGTTCTTTACTGCATCCCTCACTCCCAAACATTGACGAATTCACACGGAAATTGCGTCGCTATGAAATACGAGTACTATGTGTTCTAAGACATTTCCTTCTAAATCGAGTAACGTTTCTATGGAAACGACAGGAATTTCTTTTGGGATACGACAATCACATTTCCGATCCACTAATCATTCTTTACTGCATCCCTCACTGCCAAACATTGACGAATTCACACGGAAATTCCGTCGCTGTGAAATACGAGTACTATGTGTTCTAAGACATTTCCTTCTAAATCGAGTAACGTTTCTATGGAAACGACAGGATTTTCTTTAGGGATACGATAATCTCATTTCCGATCCACTAATCCTTCTTTACTGCATCCCTCACTCCCAAACATTGACGAATTCACACGGAAATTCCGTCGCTGTGAAATACGAGTACTATGTGTTCTAAGACATTTCCTTCTAAATCGAGTAACGTTTCTATGGAAACGACAGGATTTTCTTTTGGGATACGAATTTCACATTTCCGATCCACTAATCCTTCTTTACTGCATCCCTCACTCCCAAACATTGACGAATTCACACGGAAATTCCGTCGCTGTGAAATACGAGTACTATGTGTTCTAAGACATTTCCTTATAAATCGAGTAACGTTTCTATGGAAACGACAGGATTTTCATTTGGGATACGACAATCT
Organism: Schistocerca americana; assembly: GCF_021461395.2. Lineage (NCBI taxonomy): Eukaryota > Metazoa > Arthropoda > Insecta > Orthoptera > Acrididae > Schistocerca > Schistocerca americana. The sequence goes on along the minus strand of NC_060123.1, from coordinate 6,775,981 downwards.
CATTTCCGATCCACTAATCCTTCTTTACTGCATCCCTCACTCCCAAACATTGACGAATTCACACGGAAATTCCGTCGCTGTGAAATACGAGTACTATGTGTTCTAAGACATTTCCTTCTAAATCGAGTAACGTTTCTATGGAAACGACAGGATTTTCTTTTGGGATACGACAATCACATTTCCGATCCACTAATCCTTCTTTACTGCATCCCTCACTCCCAAACATTGACGAATTCACACGGAAATTCCGTCGCTGTGAAATACGAGTACTGTGTGTTTTAAGACATTTCCTTCTAAATCGAGTAACGTTTCTATGGAAACGACAGGATTTTCTTTTGGGATACGACAATCTCATTTCCGATCCACTAATCCTTCTTTAGTGCATCCCTCACACCCAAACATTGACGAATTCACACGGATATTCCGTCGCTGTGAAATACGAGTACTATGTGTTCTAAGACATTTCCTTCTAAATCGAGTAACATTTCTATGGAAACTACAGGATTTTCTTTTGGGATACGACAATCACATTTCCGATCCACTAATCCTTCTTTACTGCATCCCTCACTCCCAAACATTGACGAATTCACACGGAAATTGCGTCGCTATGAAATACGAGTACTATGTGTTCTAAGACATTTCCTTCTAAATCGAGTAACGTTTCTATGGAAACGACAGGATTTTCTTTTGGGATACGACAATCACATTTCCGATCCACTAATGGTTCTTTACTGCATCCCTCACTCCCAAACATTGACGAATTCACACGGAAATTGCGTCGCTATGAAATACGAGTACTATGTGTTCTAAGACATTTCCTTCTAAATCGAGTAACGTTTCTATGGAAACGACAGGAATTTCTTTTGGGATACGACAATCACATTTCCGATCCACTAATCCTTCTTTACTGCATCCCTCACTCCCAAACATTGACGAATTCACACGGAAATTTCGTCGCTATGAAATACGAGTACTATGTGTTCTAAGACATTTCCTTCTAAATCGAGTAACGTTTCTATGGAAACGACAGGATTTTCTTTTGGGATACGACAATCTCATTTCCGATCCACTAATCCTTCATTACTGCATCCCTCACTCCCAAACATTGACGAATTCACACGGAAATTGCGTCGCTATGAAATACGAGTACTATGTGTTCTAAGACATTTCCTTCTGAATCGAGTAACGTTTCTATGGTAACGACAGGATTTTCTTTTGGGATACGACAATCTCATTTCCGATCCACTAATCGTTCTTAACTGCATCCCTCACTCCCAAACATTGACGAATTCACACGGAAATTCCGTCGCTATGAAATACGAGTACTATGTGTTCTAAGACATTTCCTTCTAAATCAAGTAACGTTTCTATGGAAACGACAGGATTTTCTTTTGGGATACGACAATCACATTTCCGATCCACTAATCCTTCTTTACTGCATCCCTCACTCCCAAACATTGACGAATTCACACGGAAATTCCGTCGCTGTGAAATACGAGTACTATGTGTTCTAAGACATTTCCTTCTAAATCGAGTAACGTTTCTATGGAAACGACAGGATTTTCTTTTGGGATACGACAATCACATTTCCGATCCACTAATCCTTCTTTACTGCATCCCTCACTCCCAAACATTGACGAATTCACACGGAAATTGCGTCGCTATGAAATACGAGTACTATGTGTTCTAAGACATTTCCCTCTAAATCGAGTAACGTTTCTATGGAAACGACAGGATTTTCTTTTGGGATACGACAATCACATTTCCGATCCACTAATCCTTCTTTACTGCATCCCTCACTCCCAATCATTGACGAATTCACACGGAAATTTCGTCGCTATGAAATACGAGTACTATGTGTTCTAAGACATTTCCTTCTAAATCGAGTAACGTTTCTATGGAAACGACAGGATTTTCTTTTGGGATACGACAATCTCATTTCCGATCCACTAATCGTTCTTTACTGCATCCCTCACTCCCAAACATTGACGAATTCACACGGAAATTGCGTCGCTATGAAATACGAGTACTATGTGTTCTAAGACATTTCCTTCTAAATCGAGTAACGTTTCTATGGAAACGACAGGAATTTCTTTCGGGATACGACAATCACATTTCCGATCCACTAATCATTCTTTACTGCATCCCTCACTCCCAAACATTGACGAATTCACACGGAAATTGCGTCGCTATGAAATACGAGTACTATGTGTTCTAAGACATTTCCTTCTAAATCGGGTAACGTTTCTATGGAAACGACAGGATTTTCTTTTGGGATACGACAATCACATTTCCGATCCACTAATCGTGCTTTACTGCATCCCTCACTCCCAAACATTGACGAATTCACACGGAAATTGCGTCGCTATGAAATACGAGTACTATGTGTTCTAAGACATTTCCTTCTAAATCGAGTAACGTTTCTATGGAAACGACAGGATTTTCTTTTGGGATACGACAATCTCATTTCCGATCCACTAATCGTTCTTTACTGCATCCCTCACTCACAAACATTGACGAATTCACACGGAAATTCCGTCGCTATGAAATACGAGTACTATGTGTTCTAAGACATTTCCTTCTAAATCGAGTAACGTTTCTATGGAAACGACAGGATTTTCTTTTGGGATACGACAATCACATTTCCGATCCACTAATCCTTCTTTACTGCATCCCTCACTCCCAAACATTGACGAATTCACACGGAAATTCCGTCGCTGTGAAATACGAGTACTATGTGTTCTAAGACATTTCCTTCTAAATCGAGTAACGTTTCTATGGAAACGACAGGATTTTCTTTTGGGATACGACAATCACATTTCCGATCCACTAATCCTTCTTTACTGCATCCCTCACTCCCAAACATTGACGAATTCACACGGAAATTGCGTCGCTATGAAATACGAGTACTATGTGTTGTAAGACATTTCCCTCTAAATCGAGTAACGTTTCTATGGAAACGACAGGATTTTCTTTTGGGATACGACAATCACATTTCCGATCCACTAATCCTTCTTTACTGCATCCCTCACTCCCAAACATTGACGAATTCACACGGAAATTTCGTCGCTATGAAATACGAGTACTATGTGTTCTAAGACATTTCCTTCTAAATCGAGTAACGTTTCTATGGAAACGACAGGATTTTCTTTTGGGATACGACAATCTCATTTCCGATCCACTAATCGTTCTTTACTGCATCCCTCACTCCCAAACATTGACGAATTCACACGGAAATTGCGTCGCTATGAAATACGAGTACTATGTGTTCTAAGACATTTCCTTCTAAATCTAGTAACGTTTCTATGGAAACGACAGGAATTTCTTTTGGGATACGACAATCACATTTCCGATCCACTAATCATTCTTTACTGCATCCCTCACTCCCAAACATTGACGAATTCACACGGAAATTGCGTCGCTATGAAATACGAGTACTATGTGTTCTAAGACATTTCCTTCTAAATCGAGTAACGTTTCTATGGAAACGACGGGATTTTCTTTTGGGATACGACAATCTCATTTCCGATCCACTAATCGTGCTTTACTGCATCCCTCACTCCCAAACATTGACGAATTCACACGGAAATTGCGTCGCTATGAAATACGAGTACTATGTGTTCTAAGACATTTCCTTCTAAATCGGGTAACGTTTCTATGGAAACGACAGGATTTTCTTTTGGGATACGACAATCTCATGTCCGATCCACTAATCGTTCTTTACTGCATCCCTCACTCCCAAACATTGACGAATTCACACGGAAATTCCGTCGCTGTGAAATACGAGTACTATGTGTTCTAAGACATTTCCTTCTAAATCGAGTAACGTTTCTATGGAAATGACAGGATTTTCTTTTGGGATACGACAATCATATTTCCGATCCACTAATCCTTCTTTACTGCATCCCTCACTCCCAAACATTGACGAATTCACACGGAAATTCCGTCGCTATGAAATACGAGTACTATGTGTTCTAAGACATTTCCTTCTGAATCGAGTAACGTTTCTATGGAAACGACAGGATTTTCTTTTGGGATACGACAATCACATTTCCGATCCACTAATCCTTCTTTACTGCATCCCTCACTCCCAAACATTGACGAATTCACACGGAAATTCCGTCGCTGTGAAATACGAGTACTATGTGTTCTAAGACATTTCCTTCTAAATCGAGTAACGTTTCTATGGAAACGACAGGATTTTCTTTTGGGATACGACAATCACATTTCGATCCACTAATCCTTCTTTACTGCATCCCTCACTCCCAAACATTGACGAATTCACACGGAAATTGCGTCGCTATGAAATACGAGTACTATGTGTTCTAAGACATTTCCCTCTAAATCGAGTAACGTTTCTATGGAAACGACAGGATTTTCTTTTGGGATACGACAATCACATTTCCGATCCACTAATCCTTCTTTACTGCATCCCTCACTCCCAAACATTGACGAATTCACTCGGAAATTTCGTCTCTATTAAATACAAGTACTATGTGTTCTAAGAAATTTCCTTCTAAATCGAGTAACGTTTCTATGGAAACGACAGGATTTTCTTTTGGGATACGACAATCTCATTTCCGATCCACTAATCGTTCTTTACTGCATCCCTCACTCCCAAACATTGACGAATTCACACGGAAATTGCGTCGCTATGAAATACGAGTACTATGTGTTCTAAGACATTTCCTTCTAAATCGAGTAACGTTTCTATGGAAACGACAGGAATTTCTTTTGGGATACGACAATCACATTTCCGATCCACTAATCATTCTTTACTGCATCCCTCACTCCCAAACATTGACGAATTCACACGGAAATTGCGTCGCTATGAAATACGAGTACTATGTGTTCTAAGACATTTCCTTCTAAATCGAGTAACGTTTCTATGGAAACGACAGGATTTTCTTTTGGGATACGAATTTCACATTTCCGATCCACTAATCCTTCTTTACTGCATCCCTCACTCCCAAACATTGACGAATTCACACGGAAATTCCGTCGCTGTGAAATACGAGTACTATGTGTTCTAAGACATTTAATTTAAATCGAGTAACGTTTCTATGGAAACGACAGGATTTTCATTTGGGATACGACAATCTCATTTCCGATCCACTAATCCTTCTTTACTGCATCCCTCACTCCCAAACATTGACGAATTCACACGGAAATTCCGTCGCTGTGAAATACGAGTACTATGTGTTCTAAGACATTTCCTTCTAAATCGAGTAACGTTTCTATGGAAACGACAGGATTTTCTTTTGGGATACGACAATCACATTTCCGATCCACTAATCCTTCTTTACTGCATCCCTCACTCCCAAACATAGACGAATTCACACGGAAATTCCGTCGCTGTGAAATACGAGTACTGTGTGTTTTAAGACATTTCCTTCTAAATCGAGTAACGTTTCTATGGAAACGACAGGATTTTCTTTTGGGATACGACAATCTCATTTCCGATCCACTAATCCTTCTTTAGTGCATCCCTCACACCCAAACATTGACGAATTCACACGGATATTCCGTCGCTGTGAAATACGAGTACTATGTGTTCTAAGACATTTCCTTCTAAATCGAGTAACATTTCTATGGAAACTACAGGATTTTCTTTTGGGATACGACAATCACATTTCCGATCCACTAATCCTTCTTTACTGCATCCCTCACTCCCAAACATTGACGAATTCACACGGAAATTGCGTCGCTATGAAATACGAGTACTATGTGTTCTAAGACATTTCCTTCTAAATCGAGTAACGTTTCTATGGAAACGACAGGGTTTTCTTTTGGGATACGACAATCACATTTCCGATCCACTAATGGTTCTTTACTGCATCCCTCACTCCCAAACATTGACGAATTCACACGGAAATTGCGTCGCTATGAAATACGAGTACTATGTGTTCTAAGACATTTCCTTCTAAATCGAGTAACGTTTCTATGGAAACGACAGGAATTTCTTTTGGGATACGACAATCACATTTCCGATCCACTAATCACTCTTTACTGCATCCCTCACTCCCAAACATTGACGAATTCACACGGAAATTTCGTCGCTATGAAATACGAGTACTATGTGTTCTAAGACATTTCCTTCTAAATCGAGTAACGTTTCTATCGAAACGACAGGATTTTCTTTTGGGATACGACAATCTCATTTCCGATCCACTAATCCTTCTTTACTGCATCCCTCACTCCCAAACATTGACGAATTCACACGGAAATTGCGTCGCTATGAAATACGAGTACTATGTGTTCTAAGACATTTCCTTCTAAATCGAGTAACGTTTCTATGGAAACGACAGGATTTTCTTTTGGGATACGACAATCTCATTTCCGATCCACTAATCGTTCTTAACTGCATCCCTCACTCCCAAACATTGACGAAATCACACGGAAATTCCGTCGCTATGAAATACGAGTACTATGTGTTCTAAGACATTTCCTTCTAAATCGAGTAACGTTTCTATGGAAACGACAGGATTTTCTTTTGGGATACGACAATCACATTTCCGATCCACTAATCCTTCTTTACTGCATCCCTCACTCCCAAACATTGACGAATTCACACGGAAATTCCGTCGCTGTGAAATACGAGTACTATGTGTTCTAAGACATTTCCTTCTAAATCGAGTAACGTTTCTATGGAAACGACAGGATTTTCTTTTGGGATACGACAATCACATTTCCGATCCACTAATCCTTCTTTACTGCATCCCTCACTCCCAAACATTGACGAATTCACACGGAAATTGCGTCGCTATGAAATACGAGTACTATGTGTTCTAAGACATTTCCCTCTAAATCGAGTAACGTTTCTATGGAAACGACAGGATTTTCTTTTGGGATACGACAATCACATTTCCGATCCACTAATCCTTCTTTACTGCATCCCTCACTCCCAAACATTGACGAATTCACACGGAAATTTCGTCGCTATGAAATACGAGTACTATGTGTTCTAAGACATTTCCTTCTAAATCGAGTAACGTTTCTATGGAAACGACAGGATTTTCTTTTGGGATACGACAATCTCATTTCCGATCCACTAATCGTTCTTTACTGCATCCCTCACTCCCAAACATTGACGAATTCACACGGAAATTGCGTCGCTATGAAATACGAGTACTATGTGTTCTAAGACATTTCCTTCTAAATCGAGTAACGTTTCTATGGACACGACAGGAATTTCTTTTGGGATACGACAATCACATTTCCGATCCACTAATCATTCTTTACTGCATCCCTCACTCCCAAACATTGACGAATTCACACGGAAATTGCGTCGCTATGAAATACGAGTACTATGTGTTCTAAGACATTTCCTTCTAAATCGGGTAACGTTTCTATGGAAACGACAGGATTTTCTTTTGGGATACGACAATCACATTTCCGATCCACTAATCGTGCTTTACTGCATCCCTCACTCCCAAACATTGACGAATTCACACGGAAATTGCGTCGCTATGAAATACGAGTACTATGTGTTCTAAGACATTTCCTTCTAAATCGAGTAACGTTTCTATGGAAACGACAGGATTTTCTTTTGGGATACGACAATCTCATTTCCGATCCACTAATCGTTCTTTACTGCATCCCTCACTCCCAAACATTGACGAATTCACACGGAAATTCCGTCGCTATGAAATACGAGTACTATGTGTTCTAAGACATTTCCTTCTAAATCGAGTAACGTTTCTATGGAAACGACAGGATTTTCTTTTGGGATACGACAATCACATTTCCGATCCACTAATCCTTCTTTACTGCATCCCTCACTCCCAAACATTGACGAATTCACACGGAAATTCCGTCGCTGTGAAATACGAGTACTATGTGTTCTAAGACATTTCCTTCTAAATCGAGTAACGTTTCTATGGAAACGACAGGATTTTCTTTTGGGATACGACAATCACATTTCCGATCCACTAATCCTTCTTTACTGCATCCCTCACTCCCAAACATTGACGAATTCACACGGAAATTGCGTCGCTATGAAATACGAGTACTATGTGTTGTAAGACATTTCCCTCTAAATCGAGTAACGTTTCTATGGAAACGACAGGACTTTCTTTTGGGATACGACAATCACATTTCCGATCCACTAATCCTTCTTTACTGCATCCCTCACTCCCAAACATTGACGAATTCACACGGAAATTTCGTCGCTATGAAATACGAGTACTATGTGTTCTAAGACATTTCCTTCTAAATCGAGTAACGTTTCTATGGAAACGACAGGATTTTCTTTTGGGATACGACAATCTCATTTCCGATCCACTAATCGTTCTTTACTGCATCCCTCACTCCCAAACATTGACGAATTCACACGGAAATTGCGTCGCTATGAAATACGAGTACTATGTGTTCTAAGACATTTCCTTCTAAATCTAGTAACGTTTCTATGGAAACGACAGGAATTTCTTTTGGGATACGACAATCACATTTCCGATCCACTAATCATTCTTTACTGCATCCCTCACTCCCAAACATTGACGAATTCACACGGAAATTGCGTCGCTATGAAATACGAGTACTATGTGTTCTAAGACATTTCCTTCTAAATCGAGTAACGTTTCTATGGAAACGACGGGATTTTCTTTTGGGATACGACAATCTCATTTCCGATCCACTAATCGTGCTTTACTGCATCCCTCACTCCCAAACATTGACGAATTCACACGGAAATTGCGTCGCTATGAAATACGAGTACTATGTGTTCTAAGACATTTCCTTCTAAATCGGGTAACGTTTCTATGGAAACGACAGGATTTTCTTTTGGGATACGACAATCTCATGTCCGATCCACTAATCGTTCTTTACTGCATCCCTCACTCCCAAACATTGACGAATTCACACGGAAATTCCGTCGCTGTGAAATACGAGTACTATGTGTTCTAAGACATTTCCTTCTAAATCGAGTAACGTTTCTATGGAAATGACAGGATTTTCTTTTGGGATACGACAATCATATTTCCGATCCACTAATCCTTCTTTACTGCATCCCTCACTCCCAAACATTGACGAATTCACACGGAAATTCCGTCGCTATGAAATACGAGTACTATGTGTTCTAAGACATTTCCTTCTAAATCGAGTAACGTTTCTATGGAAACGACAGGATTTTCTTTTGGGATACGACAATCACATTTCCGATCCACTAATCCTTCTTTACTGCATCCCTCACTCCCAAACATTGACGAATTCACACGGAAATTCCGTCGCTGTGAAATACGAGTGCTATGTGTTCTAAGACATTTCCATCTAAATCGAGTAACGTTTCTATGGAAACGACAGGATTTTCTTTTGGGATACGACAATCACATTTCGATCCACTAATCCTTCTTTACTGCATCCCTCACTCCCAAACATTGACGAATTCTCACGGAAATTGCGTCGCTATGAAATACGAGTACTATGTGTTCTAAGACATTTCCCTCTAAATCGAGTAACGTTTCTATGGAAACGACAGGATTTTCTTTTGGGATACGACAATCACATTTCCGATCCACTAATCCTTCTTTACTGCATCCCTCACTCCCAAACATTGACGAATTCACACGGAAATTTCGTCTCTATTAAATACAAGTACTATGTGTTCTAAGACATTTCCTTCTAAATCGAGCAACGTTTCTATGGAAACGACAGGATTTTCTTTTGGGATACGACAATCTCATTTCCGATCCACTAATCGTTCTTTACTGCATCCCTCACTCCCAAACATTGACGAATTCACACGGAAATTGCGTCGCTATGAAATACGAGTACTATGTGTTCTAAGACATTTCCTTCTAAATCGAGTAACGTTTCTATGGAAACGACAGGAATTTCTTTTGGGATACGACAATCACATTTCCGATCCACTAATCATTCTTTACTGCATCCCTCACTCCCAAACATTGACGAATTCACACGGAAATTGCGTCGCTATGAAATACGAGTACTATGTGTTCTAAGACATTTCCTTCTAAATCGAGTAACGTTTCTATGGAAACGACAGGATTTTCTTTTGGGATACGACAATCTCACTTCCGATCCACTAATCGTGCTTTACTGCATCCCTCACTCCCAAACATTGACGAATTCACACGGTAATTGCGTCGCTATGAAATACGAGTACTATGTGTTCTAAGACATTTCCTTCTAAATCGGGTAACGTTTCTATGGAAACGACAGGATTTTCTTTTGGGATACAACAATCTCATGCCTGATCCACTAATCGTTCTTTACTGCATCCCTCACTCCCAAACATTGACGAATTCACACGGAAATTCCGTCGCTGTGAAATACGAGTACTATGTGTTCTAAGACATTTCCTTCTAAATCGAGTAACGTTTCTATGGAAATGACAGGATTTTCTTTTGGGATACGACAATCACATTTCCGATCCACTAATCCTTCTTTACTGCATCCCTCACTCCCAAACGTTGACGAATTCACACGGAAATTCCGTCGCTATGAAATACGAGTACTATGTGTTCTAAGACATTTCCTTCTAAATCGAGTAACGTTTCTATGGAAACGACAGGATTTTCTTTTGGGATACGACAATCACATTTCCGATCCACTAATCCTTCTTTACTGCATCCCTCACTCCCAAACATTGACGAATTCACACGGAAATTCCGTCGCTGTGAAATACGAGTACTATGTGTTCTAAGACATTTCCTTCTAAATCGAGTAACGTTTCTATGGAAACGACAGGATTTTCTTTTGGGATACGACAATCACATTTCCGATCCACTAATCCTTCTTTACTGCATCCCTCACTCCCAAACATTGACGAATTCACACGGAAATTGCGTCGCTATGAAATACGAGTACTATGTGTTCTAAGACATTTCCCTCTAAATCGAGTAACGTTTCTATAGAAACGACAGGATTTTCTTTTGGGATACGACAATCACATTTCCGATCCACTAATCCTTCTTTACTGCATCCCTCACTCCCAAACATTGACGAATTCACACGGAAATTTCGTCGCTATGAAATACGAGTACTATGTGTTCTAAGACATTTCCTTCTAAATCGAGTAACGTTTCTATGGAAACGACAGGATTTTCTTTTGGGATACGACAATCTCATTTCCGATCCACTAATCGTTCTTTACTGCATCACTCACTCCCAAACATTGACGAATTCACACGGAAATTCCGTCGCTGTGAAATACGAGTACTATGTGTTCTAAGACATTTCCTTCTAAATCGAGTTACGTTTCTATGGAAATGACAGGATGTTCTTTTGGGATACGACAATCACATTTCCGATCCACTAACCCTTCTTTACTGCATCCCTCACTCCCATACATTGACGAATTCACACGGAAATTCCGTCGCTATGAAATACGAGTACTATGTGTTCTAAGACATTTCCTTCTAAATCGAGTAACGTTTCTATGGAAACGACAGGATTTTCTTTTGGGATACGACAATCACATTTCCGATCCACTAATCCTTCTTTACTGCATCCCTCACTCCCAAACATTGACGAATTCACACGGAAATTCCGTCGCTGTGAAATACGAGTACTATGTGTTCTAAGACATTTCCTTCTAAATCGAGTAACGTTTCTATGGAAACGACAGGATTTTCTTTTGGGATACGACAATCTCATTTCCGTTCCACTAATCGTTCTTTACTGCATCCCTCACTCCCAAACATTGACGAATTCACACGGAAATTCCGTCGCTGTGAAATACGAGTACTATGTGTTCTAAGACATTTCCTTCTAAATCGAGTAACGTTTCTATGGAAATGACAGGATTTTCTTTTGGGATACGACAATCACATTTCCGATCCACTAATCCTTCTTTACTGCATCCCTCACTCCCAAACATTGACGAATTCACACGGAAATTCCGTCCCTGTGAAATACGAGTACTATGTGTTCTAAGACATTTCCTTCTAAATCGAGTAACGTTTCTATGGAAACGACAGGATTTTCTTTTGGGATACGACAATCACATTTCAGATCCACTAATCCTTCTTTTCTACATCCCTCACTCCCAAACATTGACGAATTCACACGGAAATTGCGTCGCTATGAAATACGAGTACTATGTGTTCTAAGACATTTCCTTCTAAATCGAGTAACGTTTCTATGGAAACGACAGGATTTTCTTTTGGGATACGACAATCACATTTCCGATCCACTAATCCTTCTTTACTGCATCCCTCACTCCCAAACATTGACGAATTCACACGGAAATTCCGTCGCTGTGAAATACGAGTACTATGTGTTCTAAGACATTTCCTTCTAAATCGAGTAACGTTTCTATCGAAACGGCAGGATTTTCTTTTGGGATACGAGAATCACATTTCCGATCCACTAATCCTACTTTACTGCATCCCTCACTCCCAAACTTTGACGAATTCACAAGGAAATTCCGTCGCTGTGATATACGTGTACTATGTGTTCTAAGACATTTCCTTCTACATCGAGTAACGTTTCTATGGAAACGACAGGATTTTCTTTTGGGATACGACAATCACATTTCCGATCCACTAATCCTTCTTTACTGCATCCCTCACTCCCAAACATTGACGAATTCACACGGAAATTCCTTCGCTGTGAACTACGAGTACTATGTGTTCTAAGACATTTCCTTCTAAATCGAGTAACGTTTCTATGGAAACGACAGGAATTTCTTTTGGGATACGACAATCACATTTCGGATCCACTAATCCTTCTTTACTGCATCCCTCACTCCCAAACATTGACGAATTCACACGGAAATTGCGTCGCTATGAAATACGGGTACTATGTGTTCTAAGACATTTCCTTCTAAATCGAGTAACGTTTCTATGGAAACGACAGGATTTTCTTTTGGGATACGACAATCACATTTCCGATCCACTAATCCTTCTTTACTGCATCCCTCACTCCCAAACATTGACGAATTCACACGGAAATTGCGTCGCTATGAAATACGAGTACTATGTGTTCTAAGACATTTCCTTCTAAATCGAGTAATGTTTCTATGGAAACGACAGGATTTTCTTTTGGGATACGACAATCTCATTTCCGATCCACTAATCGTTCTTTACTGCAACCCTCACTCATAAACATTGACGAATTCACACGGAAATTGCGTCGCTATGAAATACGAGTACTATGTGTTCTAAGACATTTCCTTCTAAATCGAGTAACGTTTCTATGGAAACGACAGGATTTTCTTTTGGGATAGGACAATCTAATTTCCGATCCACTAATCGTTCTTTACTGCATCCCTCACTCCCAAACATTGACGAATTCACACGGAAATTCCGTCGCTGTGAAATACGAGTACTATGTGTTCTAAGACATTTCCTTCTAAATCGAGTAACGTTTCTATGGAAATGACAGGATTTTCTTTTGGGATACGACAATCACATTTCCGATCCACTAATCCTTCTTTACTGCATCCCTCACTCCCAAACATTGACGAATTCACACGGAAATTCCTTCGCTGTGAACTACGAGTACTATGTGTTCTAAGACATTTCCTTCTAAATCGAGTAACGTTTCTACGGAAACGACAGGATTTTCTTTTGGGATACGACAATCACATTTTCGATCCAGTAATCCTTCTTTACTGCATCCCTCACTCCCAAACATTGACGAATTCACACGGAAATTCCGTCGCTGTGAAATACGAGTACTATGTGTTCTAAGACATTTCCTTCTAAATCGAGTAACGTTTCTATGGAAACGACAGGATTTTCTTTTGGGATACGACAATCACATTTCCGATCCACTAATCCTTCTTTACTGCATCCCTCACTCCCAAACATTGACGAATTCACACGGAAATTCCGTCGCTGTGAAATACGAGTACTATGTGTTCTAAGACATTTCCTTCTAAATCGAGTAACGTTTCTATGGAAACGACAGGATTTTCTTTTGGGATACGACAATCTCATTTCCGTTCCACTAATCGTTCTTTACTGCATCCCTCACTCCCAAACATTGACGAATTCACACGGAAATTCAGTCGCTGTGAAATACGAGTACTATGTGTTCTAAGACATTTCCTTCTAAATCGAGTAACGTTTCTATGGAAATGACAGGATTTTCTTTTGGGATACGACAATCACATTTCTGATCCACTAATCCTTCTTTACTGCATCCCTCACTCCCAAACATTGACGAATTCACACGGAAATTCCGTCGCTATGAAATACGAGTACTATGTGTTCTAAGACATTTCCTTCTAAATCGAGTAACGTTTCTAAGGAAACGACAGGAATTTCTTTTGGGATACGACAATCACATTTCCGATCCACTAATCCTTCTTTACTGCATCCCTCACTCCCAAACATTGACGAATTCACACGGAAATTCCGTCGCTGTGAAATACGAGTACTATGTGTTCTAAGACATTTCCTTCTAAATCGAGTAACGTTTCTATGGAAACGACAGGATTTTCTTTTGGGATACGACAATCACATTTCAGATCCACTAATCCTTCTTTACTGCATCCCTCACTCCCAAACATTGACGAATTCACACGGAAATTGCGTCGCTATGAAATACGAGTACTATGTGTTCTAAGACATTTCCTTCTAAATCGAGTAACGTTTCTATGGAAACGACAGGATTTTCTTTTGGGATACGACAATCACATTTCCGATCCACTAATCCTTCTTTACTGCATCCCTCACTCCCAAACATTGACGAATTCACACGGAAATTCCGTCGCTGTGAAATACGAGTACTATGTGTTCTAAGACATTTCCTTCTAAATCGAGTAACGTTTCTATCGAAACGGCAGGATTTTCTTTTGGGATACGAGAATCACATTTCCGATCCACTAATCCTACTTTACTGCATCCCTCACTCCCAAACTTTGACGAATTCACACGGAAATTCCGTCGCTGTGATACACGTGTACTATGTGTTCTAAGACATTTCCTTCTACATCGAGTAACGTTTCTATGGAAACGACAGGATTTTCTTTTGGGATACGACAATCACATTTCCGATCCACTAATCCTTCTTTACTGCATCCCTCACTCCCAAACATTGACGAATTCACACGGAAATTCCGTCGCTATGAAATACGAGTACTATGTGTTCTAAGACATTTCCTTCTAAATCGAGTAACGTTTCTATGGAAACGACAGGATTTTCTTTTGGGATACGACAATCACATTTCCGATCCACTAATCCTTCTTTACTGCATCCCTCACTCCCAAACATTGACGAGTTCACACGGAAATTCCGTCGCTGTGAAATACGAGTACTATGTGTTCTAAGACATTTCCTTCTAAATCGAGTAACGTTTCTATGGAAACGACAAAATTTTCTTTTGGGATACGACAAACACATTTCGGATCCACTAATCCTTCTTTACTGCATCCCTCACTCCCAAACATTGACGAATTCACACGGAAATTGCGTCGCTATGAAATACGAGTACTATGTGTTCTAAGACATTTCCTTCTAAATCGAGTAACGTTTCTATGGAAACGACAGGATTTTCTTTTGGGATACGACAATCACATTTCCGATCCACTAATCCTTCTTTACTGCATCCCTCACTCCCAAACATTGACGAATTCACACGGAAATAGCGTCGCTATGAAATACGAGTACTATGTGTTCTAAGACATTTCCTTCTAAATCGAGTAACGTTTCTTTGGGAACGACAGGGTTTTCTTTTGGGATACGACAATCTCATTTCCGATCCACTAATCGTTCTTTACTGCAACCCTCACTCCCAAACATTGACGAATTCACACGGAAATTGCGTCGCTATGAAATACGAGTACTATGTGTTCTAAGACATTTCCTTCTAAATCGAGTAACGTTTCTATGGAAACGACAGGATTTTCTTTTGGGATAGGACAATCTAATTTCCGATCCACTAATCGTTCTTTACTGCATCCCTCACTCCCAAACATTGACGAATTCACACGGAAATTCCGTCGCTGTGAAATACGAGTACTATGTGTTCTAAGACATTTCCTTCTAAATCGAGTAACGTTTCTATGGAAATGACAGGATTTTCTTTTGGGATACGACAATCACATTTCCGATCCACTAAACCTTCTTTACTGCATCCCTCACTCCCAAACATTGACGAATTCACACGGAAATTCCTTCGCTGTGAACTACGAGTACTATGTGTTCTAAGACATTTCCTTCTAAATCGAGTAACGTTTCTATGGAAACGACAGGATTTTCTTTTGGGATACGACAATCACATTTCCGATCCACTAATCCTTCTTTACTGCATCCCTCACTCCCAAACATTGACGAATTCACACGGAAATTCCGTCGCTGTGAAATACGAGTACTATGTGTTCTAAGACATTTCCTTCTAAATCGAGTAACGTTTCTATGGAAACGACAGGATTTTCTTTTGGGATACGACAATCACATTTCCGATCCACTAATCCTTCTTTACTGCATCCCTCACTCCCAAACATTGACGAATTCACACGGAAATTCCGTCGCTGTGAAATACGAGTACTATGTGTTCTAAGACATTTCCTTCTAAATCGAGTAACGTTTCTATCGAAACGGCAGGATTTTCTTTTGGGATACGAGAATCACATTTCCGATCCACTAATCCTACTTTACTGCATCCCTCACTCCCAAACATTGACGAATTCACACGGAAATTCCGTCGCTGTGAAATACGTGTACTATGTGTTCTAAGACATTTCCTTCTACATCGAGTAACGTTTCTATGGAAACGACAGGATTTTCTTTTGGGATACGACAATCACATTTCCGATCCACTAATCCTTCTTTACTGCATCCCTCACTCCCAAACATTGACGAATTCACACGGAAATTACGTCGCTGTGAAATACGAGTACTATGTGTTCTAAGACATTTCCTTCTAAATCGAGTAACGTTTCTATGGAAACGACAGGATTTTCTTTTGGGACACGACAATCTCATTTCCGATCCACTAATCCTTCTTTACTGCATCCCTCACTCCCAAACATTGACGAATTCACACGGAAATTACGTCGCTGTGAAATACGAGTACTATGTGTTCTAAGACATTTCCTTCTAAATCGAGTAACGTTTCTATGGAAACGACAGGTTTTTCTTTTGGGATACGACAATCACATTTCCGATCCACTAATCCTTCTTTACTGCATCATTCACTCCCAAACATTGACGAATTCACACGGAAATTCCGTCGCTGTGAAATACGTGTACTATGTGTTCTAAGACATTTCCTTCTACATCGAGTAACGTTTCTATGGAAACGACAGGATTTTCTTATGGGATACGACAATCTCATTTCCGATCCACTAATCCTTCTTTACTGCATCCCTCACTCCCAAACATTGACGAATTCACACTGAAATTCCATCGCTGTGAAATACGTGTACTATGTGTTCTAAGACATTTCCTTCTACATCGAGTAACGTTCCTATTGAAACGACAGGATTTTCTTTTGGGATACGACAATCACATTTCCGATCCACTAATCCTTCTTTACTGCATCCCTCACTCCCAAACATTGACGAATTCACACGGAAATTGCGTCGCTATGAAATACGAGTACTATGTGTTCTAAGACATTTCCTTCTAAATCGAGTAACGTCTCTATGGAAACGACAGGATTTTCTTTTGGGATACGACAATCTCATATCCGATCCACTAATCGTTCTTTACTGTGAAACGTCCCCTTTGAACAATTATACACGACTGTCCTTAACCTGACACACAATATTTTTAGCGCAACGCAATCTGACTTTCAGAATTCTCTACAAAAGAATGGCCCTGACTAACATTAAACTATACCTTTCACAAATCACTTACCTCACAAAAATCTTCGCTGCTCAAGCTACTGCAATACAGCAAACGCCACTACTGCCAGCTAAATAAAAGATTCAAACTACTAAAGGCACTAACTACTGATAGGGATAGTTAGCAAATGAAAGATATTAATAGAGAACAAACAATGTATTTACCTTAATATCATCACAAGTCATAATATATATATCAGTTCATGACAAATCGCAAACCTCCGCCATCTCTCGCCCCACATCCACCACTGCTGGCGGCTCACCTCCAACTGCGCAACGCTACGCGCTGTTCACAGCCAGCTGCCTAACACTACAATGGCGAGTATTACAACAATGCAAAGCAGACACAGACTGCCCACAGCACAGCCAATGATTGTCATACAGAGGTGGCGTTACCAATAAAAAACCTAAACAGCCTACTTACATAGAGAAAACATAAACAGCCTACTTACATAGAGAAAACATAAACAGCCTACTTACATAGCCCCCATGCTCCCCACAAAAATTTTTACAAATGGTGTTGGGCACTGGCCAATACAAATTTGACAAGAATTTTTCACAATTACAGTAACAAAGATATAAAATGCACACACTTATTAATATTATGTTGGTCAAAAGATCAAAATTTCTCACAGTCCATAAAGACAGTCCACATTGTTCATCACAGTAAAAATGCAGAGTTTTTCTCAAAGTCCAAGCAGTAAAAGAAAATGCACATAGAAGTAGTGGATTTCCATGCAGTCTTGAAGAAGTAATGGCGTTGGTAGGTCATCATAGATGCAGACCCACTGTAGTCCTTGTAGAGATAATGGTATTGGTGGGCCACCAGAGGTGCAGACCTCTGGTGGCCTTAGTGGATCGGAAATGAGATTGTCGTATCCCAAAAGAAAATCCTGTCGTTTCCATAGAAACGTTACTCGATTTAGAAGGAAATGTCTTAGAACACATAGTACTCGTATTTCACAGCGACGGAATTTCCGTGTGACTTCGTCAATGTTTGGGAGTGAGGGATGCAGTAAAGAACGATTAGTGGATCGGAAATGTGATTGTCGTATCCCAAAAGAAAATCCTGTCGTTTCCATAGAAACGTTACTCGATTTAGAAGGAAATGTCGTAGAACACATAGTACTCGTATTTCACAGCGACGGAATTTCCGTGTGAATTCGTCAATGTTTGGGAGAGAGGGACGCAGTAAAGAAGGATTAGTGGATCGGAAATGTGATTGTCGTATCCCAAAAGATAATCCTGTCGTTTCCATAGATACGTTACTCGATGTAGAAGGAAATGTCTTAGAACACATAGTACACATATTTCACAGCGACGGAATTTCCGTGTGAATTCGTCAATGTTTGGGAGTGAGGGATGCAGTAAAGAAGGATTAGTGGATCGGAAATGAGATTGTCGTATCCCAAAAGAAAATCCTGTCGTTTCCATAGAAACGTTACTCGATGTAGAAGGAAATGTCTTAGAACACATAGTACACGTATTTCACAGCGACGGAATTTCCGTGTGAATTCGTCAATGTTTGGGAGTGAGGGATGCAGTAAAGAAGGATTAGTGGATCGGAAATGTGATTGTCGTATCCCAAAAGAAAATCCTGTCGTTTCCAATAAAACGTTACTCGATTTAGAAGGAAATGTCTTAGAACACATAGTACTCGTATTTCACATCGACGGAATTTCCGTGTGAATTCGTCAATGTTTGGGAGTGAGGGATGCAGTAAAGAAGGATTAGTGGATCGGAAATGAGATTGTCGTATCCCACAAAGAAAATCCTGTCGTTTCCATAGAAACGTTACTCGATTTAGAAGGAAATGTCTGAGAACATATAGTACTCGTATTTCACAGCGACGGAATTTCCGTGTGAATTCGTCAATGTTTGGGAGTGAGGGATGCAGTAAAGAAGGATTAGTGGATCGGAAATGTGATTGTCGTATCCCAAAAGAAAATCCTGTCGCTTCCATAGAAACGTTACTCGATGTAGAAGGAAATGTCTTAGAACACATAGTACACGTATTTCACAGCGACGGAATTTCCGTGTGAATTCGTCAATGTTTGGGAGTGAGGGATGCAGTAAAGAAGGATTAGTGGATCGGAAATGTGATTCTCGTATCCCAAAAGAAAATCCTGTCGTTTCCATAGAAACGTTACTCGATTTAGAAGGAAATGTCTTAGAACACATAGTACTCGTATTTCACAGCGACGGAATTTCCGTGTGAATTCGTCAATGTTTGGGAGTGAGGGATGCAGTAAAGAACGATTAGTGGATCGGAAATGAGATTGTCGTATCCCAAGAGAAAATCCTGTCGTTTCCATAGAAACGTTACTCGATTTAGAAGGAAATGTCTTAGAACACATAGTACTCGTATTTCATAGCGACGCAATTTCCGTGTGAATTCGTCAATGTTTGGGAGTGAGGGATGCAGTAAAGAACGATTAGTGGATCGGAAATGTGATTGTCGTATCCCAAAAGAAAATCCTGTCGTTTCCATAGAAACGTTACTCGATTTAGAAGGAAATGTCTTAGAACACATAGTACTCGTATTTCACAGCGACGGAATTTCCGTGTGAATTCGTCAATGTTTGGGAGTGGGGAATGCAGTTGAAACGTCTCGTTTTAACAACTATACACGACTGTCCTTAAACTGACACACAATATTTTGTTAGCGCAACGCAACCTGACTTTCAAAAATCCCTGCAAAAGAATGGCCCTGACTAACATTAAACTATACCTTTCACAAATCACTTACCTCACAAAAATCTTCGCTGCTCAAGCTACTGCAATACAGCAAACGCCACTACTGCCAGCTAAATAAAAGATTCAAACTACTAAAGGCACTAACTACTGATAGGGATAGTTAGCAAATGAAAGATATTAATAGAGAACAAACAATGTATTTACCTTAATATCATCACAAGTCATAATATATATATCAGTTCATGACAAATCGCAAACCTCCGCCATCTCTCGCCCCACATCCATCACTGCTGGCGGCTCACCTCCAACTGCGCAACGCTACGCGCTGTTCACAGCCAGCTACCTAACACTACAATGGCGAGTATTACAACAATGCAAAGCAGCCACAGACTGCACACAGCACAGCCAGTGATTTTCATACAGAGGTGGCGTTACCATAAAAAAACCTAAACAGCCTACTTACATAGAGAAAACATAAACAGCCTACTTACATAGCCCCCATGCTCCCCACAAAAAATTTTACAAATTGGTTTGGGCAGTGCCCGATACAGATTTGAAAAAATTTTTCATAATTACAATAACAAAGATATCAAATGCACACACTTATTGATACAACGTTGGTCAAAAGCTAAAATTTTGTCACAGTCCATAAAGACAGTCCTGATCATTCGTTACGGTAAAATATAGTGTTTTTCTCAAAGTCTGAGCAGTAGAAGAAAATGCACACGGAAGTAGTGGATTTCCACGCAGTCTTGAAGAAGTACCGTTGTCCTTCCAACTGAAAGACAGTGCTGACTCTTGACATGCTGACAGGTAATGGGCCAAAACAGAGCAAACCTACAGCAGAGTCATTCGACGGTTTGAAGAATATTGGTAGTTAGGTCATCACAGAGCAGACCCACTGGAGTCCTGGTAGAGATTGTGGTATTGGTGGGCCACCAGAGGTGCAGACCCACTGCAGTCCTTGTAGAAATAATGGCATGGTGGGCCACCAGAGGTGCAGACCCACTGTAGTCCTGGTAGAGACGGCCAGCAGCCATCCGTTGCGACTGTGCAGGTGCACAATCACCATCGAAGATTCTTGCAGAGAATATAGCAAGTCCATAAACCACCACTTGTGCACTCAGAAAGTTTTTCTTTTAATTGTCCTTAGAACCAGCAATGCTGTTATCCAGTCCTTTGCTGAATTACCAACACACGTGCAAACACTATCAGTCCCTACTTCTCACATATTGTCCATATACTATGACCAACAGAAACGTGTGCAGTGAAATGTAACTTACAAGTTACTTAATTTGATAAAATGGTGTCAATTACAAATTTATAACATAAGAATACAATAACAAAGGTACAAAATACATCATTAAAGAACATAACAATACAGATAACATTTGTAGTAAAACAGGCGTTACAAAAGAATAGAAATAGACATATACGTCAGTGTTACAGGAATTATGACATGAGTACATACATAAAGATCACAAGAACTTTTGAAACATCACCTTCACATGTGAGCAACAAACCAGAATAAATAATGTCTAAGCATATTTACAAGGTAAATAACATATTATTAATGCAAATTATATTTGAGGATAACAGTATTCCACATCATAGTGAATGTAGCTTAATATTAAAAGAAGAAAAAATTCTATGAAACTACACAGAGACAGGAAGAAAACAACTACACAAGGGTACACAAACATATAGTGGGATAACACAAAAGGAAAGGACAGGGTTTGTTGTACTGCAGTATTTTGCAAACAAAACTTTCTTTACTTCTTGGAGATCTCCCTTCATTCATCATTATTCCCAAAAAGTCCTATCTATACCTGCTTTCTGTATTTTGTTCACATCCTCTGTCAAAAATAGTTTTTCTCTCTGCTTTCTGTATTCTGTTCACATCCTCAGTCAATAATAGTTTTCTCCACTGTACAGTATCCTTTTTATTTTGCCAGACCATTTTCTGATAGCTTCTCAATGCATTTCTTATAAATTTATAATAGTTAGTTTCTTATATAGTCTCCTCTTAAGCTAACTTAAATCTACTGAGCTCAGATACTAAACTAAGGGACGAGGCAATGCAGCAGCACATAAGAAATTAACACAAACAGCAATGCAAAAAAAAAAAAAAATGGAAAATTGCAAAGCAAGCTACAGTAAATATAAATTACCAAGCAATGCAACATTACAACTAATATGAGCCAATTTACAGTAGCAAGAAAAATAAGTCAGTAGTAAAATTAGCTTAACAGAGTAACACAATTTAAAATTCAGTAGCACTATGCCTGGCAAACAGCAGCAGCAACTTATACCTAAACATGACATAGCGCAAGCAGAAAAAATATTACACTAAACAACAATGCAGATAAGGGAAATGTATCATCTTAATGTCTATGTAATTAAAGTGGTGCACCACAACAACTGATTGTAAAAAGAAATATTACCATGTACTTGAAAAGAAAATTGTAGATGCAGTTACTGGTATTAGTCCCTTCTTATTGTTCTTTCCTTTCCAAGTGCTCCTTTTTTAAAGAATGTGGATCATAAAATAATTATTTAATAGATCTGTTGACAGAAAGTGTTCACATTAGCAAATGCATTTTATTTTATAAAAGCAATGCTGCAACACAGCTGGAAACCAGATATCAAGTGAAATAAGCAATTACGCAAACCAAAGCATAAAAATATCATTCAATAGTCATGTGGCATTTCGTAAGTCAGTAGCACTCAACTCTCAGAGAAAGACACTTGTCATAATCAGGTGTGCAGATGTACGAATATTTCCCATCAATTCATAAGCATTTCAGTAATTAGCACAAAGTGCGAGTAATCATACGTTTTCAAGTAACGAGGGTGTCGCATTAGCGATGAAAGGCACACCCTAATGGCTTGTTCTCCAGGTGTTTGACACAGCTGTGTGCCCACAACGCATTACAAAAATCATATGTTTTCAAGTAACGAGAGTGTCGCATTAGCGATGCCCTCTACAAAGGAATGTCAACAGCGAGTTTAATGGCCTCCCTTTTCTTATTTCTCCACCTCTGTCTCTGAAAGGCACTAATGGCTTGTTCTCCACGCGTTTGTCACGCAGCTGGGTGCCCACGACGCATTATGTGCAGGTGGTCACTTAACTTTCGTACGGAAATATTTACGACAGCAGTTTCCGCTACAGTAACAGTCATATATACAAAATTTCACAGGTCGAGAATTTACTTTGCAAATGTGTAGAAACAAAATCCTATGAATATAACAGTGTCCAAAAAAATTTTCAGTGGCATTGTGATACATTCACACATGATTCACACATGTACACACATTTCATAATTCTAAAGTACGATTCTTGGTTTCCAACATCCTTTTCCATAAGTCAGAGTCCCTAATCACTATTCATTACTCCTTACCTTATTACACATATTTATATTCGTCGACACGTCAACCTTGCGACGACACTTCAATATTTCATCATAATAAATACATAGCATAACCAAATTCCTTATATAGCACCAGCTTAGTAATCATAAACATACCTCAGCAGCATAATACACATCGTCGTCGTAAAAAATATCATAACACCTCAGTCAAATCTCAAAATCGTCATAGCTTCCTCCAATAATTAAAAAAATTCTCTGCTCATGTCAAAAGTGTCATCTGCCTCAAACGCACTTTAAAAATTATAATCCCATACCAAATACATCATTCAAAGCTCTCATAGTATCACAATGGTTCCGAAAAAATATGAGCATTTCACAAAGTACAGACAAAATACAATTTCATAAGTGTGAAGTTATCCAACTGTGTAATTGCGTAAACATGTGTCACTGATGTAGAAAAATAAATGTTTGTCTCTCTCAGTTAAATGATCAGATAGCTGTGTAATTTGTGTGTTAGAGAAATATGGTACCGATGTGTAAAGTTGTATAAGCAAATACCATATTAGCTAGGGTTCCTTGTGGTTGCCACACACATGGTACACAAAGTAAGCGTGTACCCCCCTGAGGATTAATGTAATTATACCCTCAGGTGTTACAGATTACAGCAATGAAATGAAATGTATCACTGAAAACTTTCTTTGTAATTCAAAAATCTTTAAAAATAAATGTTTTAAGTACAAAATTAATCACTGAAATGCGTGTCCTGTAGCGCTAAATGTGCATATTGTTGTAAGATAATCTCTGTGAAAGTGTCGTAGTTATTTTCCTCCAAAAGCTAAGTTCTGCAGAAGCCAATGTACTTACCTCATGATAAACAAAAGTGAAATGCTTTGCGTAGAGATATCTTAGTTATTACGCTTATTGTTGTGATGATGAAAGTACTGTGCTGTAACGTACTGTTGTGCTATGGAAAAGGCTGTCTCCTTGTAGCTATACCACAAAAGTTACTAATAAAACATGTTTTGATTTCCAGAAGAATTCAGAAAACTGTGCAGATATAAAACAGATACACCGCAAAAGCAACATTGTAAATTGTCACTCATTAGTAGCGTCGTGATAAAAATCGTGTAGCTGTCACATAAACTAACCTCTGTGTCATCTGGTATCTTTCAGAAAGCACTTTAAATTCAGAATGTATTTTCAAATAAACCAAAATGTTGCATTAAAATCTCATTAGCAGTACTGGTAAATGTTCTAAGTATGTGAGCCTTATAGTCGTTACGTAATCGTACAACTAACAAGCAAGAATGTACACACACAATAACACTGTGACGTCTGTTCACTATAACAATGCATTCGTCATTTCTGTTTAAATAAGTTCTCTTGGTTCTTGATTGGATATTTAACTTCAAACATTGTTGTATGTTAACAGATTCTAAGTCTGACAAAGCATATTAGTAATGTGAAGCGAAAAATTTTATGACAAAGACTAAGTTAAAAAGCAGATTATCTTTCAATAAACGGTTTTACATGTGAAATGTGGTGTAAACCTTTACTCTTCCTAGTACGCAGAGTTTCAACTTCAACGCAATTATCATGTGGTATACGTCGGATTTTGTAAGGTCCATTGTAAACTAGAAAGAATTTGTGACTCAAGTGTTTCTTCTTATGTGACAATGAATGAGCTTTAATGAGAACTTTCTGACCAATATACAATTTCTTTGCATTTGCTTTACCGTGTAGTTTTCTCTTTTGTCTGCTGCAGATTTTATATTTTTAAGAGCCAAATCAATTATGTCTTTGTGTCGAAGTTTACGTGTATTCGGGAAAGGTACAAGCTCTCTGATTCTGTTCGGTGGTTCTTCATTCTTCAGTACTAGAGTAGGTGGTAAAGCAGTGGAGTCGTGAGGCATTTCATTCAGCACGTTTTGAAATAAGTGTAAATATCTGTCCCAATGCTGATGCTTTCTGTGACAATAAAGTCTGCAAAGCTTATTGATTTCTTTCATAATCCGTTCAGACGGGTTGCAATGTGGTGAGTACAATGAAATAAAAACAGGTTTGATTTTATGGTTGCGAAGCATGCGTGACCAAACAGCAGATCTGAATTGCGGTCCGTTATCTGAAATGACTTTACTAACGTGTCCAACTTCACGTAAGAAATTTTTAACAAAGGCGTTGGATACAGACCGTCCAGTGGGTTTACATAACGGAGTGAAAGAAACAAATTTTGAAGTAAGTTCAACAGCGACTAGAACGTACGAAAATCCATTGGATGTTCTGACAAGCGGTCCCAAGAGATCAACAGCAGCAAATTCTTTTAATTTAGCAGGAATAATAGGAAACAACGGAGCACGATGTGAGACAGTAGATGGTTTCGCCTTTTGACAAAGTTTACAAATAGACAAGACTCTTCGAATTCGCTTTTCCATATTGTTAAAATAACAAGTCGTTCGAAGAATATGATAACATTTTCGTGGGCCAAAATGTGCGTAGCTGAAATGAATGTACCAAATGAGCTTATTAACAAAATCGTCTGGAATGCAAAGTACCCATAGCTTGTCATCAACAGTGCAGCGTTTGAAGAGTATGTTGTTTCTAACCAGGTAATAATGCCGAATCTGTGTGTGTGTCTTTTCATGCCATTTGCTCTTGATGTCTTTCCAAATCGGATCTTTATCTTGTTCATGAGCAATGTCCTTTAAAGATGTGGTGATGAAGTTTTCAAAGGCGACTTTCTGAATGTAAAGAATACTGAAATTTTTCTCGAGGTTGCCTTCTGTGGTACTTTTCTCAAGCCCAGCCGGTGCGCGTGACAGTGCGTCCACAACAATGTTCTCCTTGCCGGGAATGTAGACTATTGTGAAGCGGAATTCTTGCAGAAACAATGCCCAACGTTTTAACCTGTCATGATTTAATTTTGAAGACATAAGAAATTGTAATGCACGATGATCACTGTATACTTTTACGTGCTTACCAGAAAGAAAGAAACGGAATTTGTTAAGTGCCCAAACGATAGCTAAAGCTTCTAATTCAGTAACGGAATAATTTTTTTCAGATTTTGTTAGCACTCGGCTAGCAAAATCAATGGTTTTCTGAACGGTAGTGTCATTTTCTATGGCTTCTTGAAATAAATGGGCACCAAGACCGACTTTAGAAGAATCCGTACTAAGGCAGAAATCTTGTGACAGATCAGGATGAGCTAGTATTGGCGCGTGAAGTAGCGCTTCTTTCAAAGAATTGAATTCCAACTGTGCTTGTTCGTCCCAGTTCCAAATAGTATTTTTTCCAGTGAGAGAACAAAGTTTTGGTGTAACTAGAATTTGCATATTCAGAAAACGACGGTAAAAATTTACGAGACCTAGAAAACTGCGGACTTGTCTTTTTGTGGATGGAACTGGAATGGCTCTGATTGCTTCTAACTTTTCAGGATCCGGCTGAATGCCTTCAGAAGAAATAATATGTCCCAAAAACCTCACCTTTGACCTACCGAATTCAGACTTTTCCAAGTTAACTGTAATTCCAGATTCTGCAAAAATACGTAACAGACTGTTGAGGATGCGATTATGTTGTTCCCATGAAGCTTCCGCTATTAGAATATCGTCCACATATAAGGTGATGTGACGTTTTAAGAACTCAGGTAATATGGAATTTAGCTCGCGAATAAATGCTGCTGAAGAAATGTTCAAACCAAAGGGAAGTTTCCGAAACTGATAACAAACGCCGAAACAAAGGAAAGCTGTGTATTTTCTGCATTCTGGATGAAGTTCGATCTGATAAAAGCTGGATCTGAGATCAATGGAAGACAACACTTTTACACCATTAAAATTTTGAAGAAGTTCTTCCATCGTCTGCGGCCTGTCTGTTTCAGGAATAATGATAGTATTGATTTGTCTCGAATCTAAGACAAGTCTGATCGATCCATTTTTCTTTTCAACAACATGTAATGGATTGTTGTATGAGCTTACTGCAGGCTCAATAATGCCCTCGTCAAGCATAGATTGTATTTCTGTTCTAACACGGTCCCTATAATGTGCTGGAATTACATATGGTCTAACACAAAATTTAGTATGCTCACGAACACGAAATTGGTATTGAAATCCCTTGATTGTTCCTGTTTTATGAGTAAAAACTGTGGAATGTGCTTGTAAAATCTCAAAAAGGTCCTGCCTATCAGTGTCATTACAATTCTCAATTGTTTGAATTTTATTCTGAATTAACTTATTAATGTCAAATGCGCCGTCGATATCATCCCTGTCAGTACTTGCAGAGTGATTGTTAGTGTCTAGTTCCGTAGAAAAGACCGAACTGTTGTCTAACAGAAGGTAAAGCCGATTAATTTCCTCGTCATGGTTTGAGACCCAGTCTTCAAATTTCAAAGCTATTGACTTACCTTCTTTCTCTAAACTTATTTCAGCATCGTGAAAGCTTAAGATTGCTTTGTATTCATTCAAAAAGTCTACTCCCAATATAATTTCCGTCGACAATAATGGAACAATAAGAAAGTTTATAGAGAAGCTGTGGCTTTGACAAAAGAATTCTAAATTGGTTTGCTGGCGTACATCTACACTTTTTCCAAAGATTGCACCTTGTAATTTAATCTTACGTAACGGAAGTGTAGGGCAATCGTTCGATTTGTTACATTTGCTAAAGGCTGTTTCACTAATTACTGAGATGGGACTGCCAGAGTCAAGTACTGCCGTAAATTTTACGTCATTTACTGTAATGTGAATCACAGGATATGCAATATTGTTATGTTTTATGTCGTGTTCCTGGAGTAAGATGTCCCTAATGTCTTCCATTTTTACGTAATTACTAGCTACGGCAGCTGCGTCGTTAGTGTCATAAGAACGTTTTGTGGCTGCCATCGGTGTGAGTCATTGCCTATTGTCTCTTTGTTGGCGCGCGTCGTTATTGGGATTTGGAGACCTAACTTCTACAAATTCACCGTGACGAGAGGGCCCTGCTCTGTTTGAATCCCGCCAGTTCTGATGCAGTTCAGGTCTATCGTTACGATCATATCGTCTGTCGTCATGTCGGTAGATGCCATAGTTTCTTTCTTGTCGGTCACGTGGTGGAGAATTTCTCCCTGAATCGAAACTGCGCGCTGGACCGTTGCGTCTAAAGTTATTCTGTCTCCCCTGATAATATTTATTTTGGTTCCCATATTGTCTGTTTCTCTGATTGTCTCTGTGATAGTCATTACCACGGAGAGGTGATCTTTCCCTGTAGTTATTACTACTCTGCCAACGGTTGTCATACGGGTGTTGTCTATTTTGGTCACGATTTGTGTTGTGAGAATAGCCTTGTCGTGTCCAGTTATTACTTCTTTCATCGCGGATTTGCGACGGATGTGACCTGTAATTGTTGTGTTCCTGGTTTCGCGTTCCGCGATTGTCAGTGTCAATTTCTAATTCTTGTAACAGTCCCTGAAAAGCTTCAATGTCGTCTTTGCAACGTCCTGCTAAAATAATATGTCGTAAATGTTTAGGCAGTTTGATTAAGCAAATGCGAATGAGTTCTGAGGGGCTGTATGGGTTTGACAGGTATTGATTCTTGTGCAACATGTCTTCAAAATATTTCACAAGACTGGAAAATTCAGATTGTTCGAAGTGTTTCATCATTATGATGTTATGTTTTACACGGTCTTGTGTAGCTTGAGACCAATATGCTGAGAGGAAGGCATGGTAAAATTCTCCCTCACTGTGGCAATCGTGAATGACCGATCGCATTCTTACAGCTGGTTCATTCTCTAAGTAGCCACACATAAATTCTAATCTGTGTTCTAACGACCAGTTGGGAGGAAAACAATGAGAGAACTGATGGAGCCATGCTTGTGGATGAATGTCGTTGCCAGAATTCTTAAATGTTTTGAATTTACGTGTAGTAATGAACAGCTTATAGTCAAAATCATCATGTCGGCGAGTCGCATATCGGTCATTGTTAGGTCGTGTCGGCCGTTCCATCTCAAAATTCGGTGCACATTGCCAATTTCTTTCATAACTTCCGAAATGCCCTGTGTTATTATTTTGTGTCTGTTCCGTATTTGTATGTCCCTCTTCCCGTATTGGGGCGCTAGTGTCCTCAGAAATACGTAATTCTTGTACTACTTGTGCCAACTGATCTTGCACTTCCCGGATTTCTCTTTTGTACTGTGTATTGATTTGATTTTGATTTTGTTTGAATTTTCTAATTTGTTCATACTCTTCAGTGTCCATGAAAGCTACAGGTGTTGTGTCATTCAGATCATCATCTACCTTTGTAGATAAGTTAGTGAACTGATCTGAAAGTTCGGCTACTCTATCGGATAGTGAAATCATTTCCTCTCTATGTTTTTCTGAACCAAGTTTCAGAGTGTCCATTTGTGTTGCAATCGTGTCTACTGTGACCTTTAAGTTTTCCTGAGTTTTTGCAAGTTGCATAACCGTATCGGTAGATGCAACTGAGTCAAATTTTGCTTGCAAGGTCTCATGATTTTCATAAACAATAGTTTGCAGTTCTTTTATAGCTGCTTCGTGATTCTGTAGTGCATTTTCATGACGCGAAAAAATAGGTTAGAAATGCTCACAAATTTGTGTTTTTACGTCATTACAGACTTTTTGACATTTCGATTCAATGTGATGTAACTCAGCAGTTAAATCCTCACGTGTTCGTTCAAGAGTTTGCTCCAATGAGTCTAACTTTTTAAGATTTTGTTCCATTGTGTCTAACTTTTGAAGCTTTTGCTGTGTTTGTCTCTGATTTTGTTCCATTGTGTCTAACTTTTTGAGATTTTGTTCCACTGTGTCTAACTTTTTGAGATTTTGTTCCACTGTGTCTAACTTTTTAAGATTTTGTCCCATTTGTCTCTGATTTTGTTCCATTTGTTGCATTAATTGCAATAATAATGTATTAGTGTCTGGAATCTGTTTCTCTACGCTTTTCGGCAGTGCATTTGCACCGGCAACATTCACATTTTGACAAGCAGAAAATGCGTCTTGACTTATTTGAGAAAACGGTGATAACCCAAAACCTGAATCTACAGTATTTGCGAAATTGTGTCCTGTCATTTCGGATTCCTGAGGCGAGCTGTTGCCGACCGATCGATCGATAATGCTTCCCTCTTCACTAATTGTTTCACTGTCCGTGCCATTGTTTGCCGCCCGCTCCATTTCCCTATGCACGATTACAAAATTACTACTTTGAACATCAGTTAATTCATTACTCTGCGGCGCTAACACACTGCCTTCGTCTTCACTGTCATTTCTCAGTTTACTTTGGAGCCTAGTATTACGTTTTTCACACGCCATTATTGTCACAGTATTTCACACGACAACACAGAAAAACACAATTTGAAGAGCAAAATAAAATAACGTAGCAATGACGTAAATGTCTATTTCTATTCTTTTGTAACGCCTGTTTTACTACAAATGTTATCTGTATTGTTATGTTCTTTAATGATGTATTTTGTACCTTTGTAATTGTATTCTTATGTTATAAAATTGTAATTGTCACCAGTTCATGATATTATTAACTTGTTAGTTACTTTACACTGCACACGTTTCTGTTGGTAATAGTACATGGACAATATGTGAGAAGTAGGGACTGATAGTGTTTGCACGTGTGTTAATGATTCAGCAAGGGACTGGATAACAGCATTGCTGGATCTAAGGACAATTCCAAAAACTTTGTGAATGCACAAGTGGTGGTTATGGACTTGCTATACTATTCGCAAGACCCTTCGATGGTGATTGTGCACCTGCACAGTCGCAACAGATCGCAACAGATGGCTGCAGGCCATCTCTACAAGGACTACAGTGGGTCTGCATCTTTGATGACCCACCATGCCATTATTTCTACAAGGACTGCAGTGGGTCTGCACCTCTGGTGGCCCACCAATACCACAATCTCTACCAGGACTCCAGTGGGTCTGCTCTGTGATGACCTAACTACCAATATTCTTCAAACCGTCGAATGACTCTGCTGTAGGTTTGCTCTGTTTTGGCCCATTACCTGTCAGCATGTCAAGAGTCAGCACTGTCTTTCAGTTGGAAGGACAACGGTACTTCTTCAAGACTGCGTGGAAATCCACTACTTCCGTGTGCATTTTCTTCTACTGCTCAGACTTTGAGAAAAACACTATATTTTACCGTAACGAATGATCAGGACTGTCTTTATGGACTGTGACAAAATTTTAGCTTTTGACCAACGTTGTATCAATAAGTGTGTGCATTTGATATCTTTGTTATTGTAATTATGAAAAATTTTTTCAAATCTGTATCGGGCACTGCCCAAACCAATTTGTAAAATTTTTTGTGGGGAGCATGGGGGCTATGTAAGTAGGCTGTTTATGTTTTCTCTATGTAAGTAGGCTGTTTAGGTTTTTTTATGGTAACGCCACCTCTGTATGAAAATCACTGGCTGTGCTGTGTGCAGTCTGTGGCTGCTTTGCATTGTTGTAATACTCGCCATTGTAGTGTTAGGTAGCTGGCTGTGAACAGCGCGTAGCGTTGCGCAGTTGGAGGTGAGCCGCCAGCAGTGATGGATGTGGGGCGAGAGATGGCGGAGGTTTGCGATTTGTCATGAACTGATATATATATTATGACTTGTGATGATATTAAGGTAAATACATTGTTTGTTCTCTATTAATATCTTTCATTTGCTAACTATCCCTATCAGTAGTTAGTGCCTTTAGTAGTTTGAATCTTTTATTTAGCTGGCAGTAGTGGCGTTTGCTGTATTGCAGTAGCTTGAGCAGCGAAGATATTTGTGAGGTAAGTGATTTGTGAAAGGTATAGTTTAATGTTAGTCAGGGCCATTCTTTTGCAGGGATTTTTGAAAGTCAGGTTGCGTTGCGCTAACAAAATATTGTGTGTCAGTTTAAGGACAGTCGTGTATAGTTGTTAAAACGAGACGTTTCAACTGCATTCCCCACTCCCAAACATTGACGAATTCACACGGAAATTCCGTCGCTGTGAAATACGAGTACTATGTGTTCTAAGACATTTCCTTCTAAATCGAGTAACGTTTCTATGGAAACGACAGGATTTTCTTTTGGGATACGACAATCACATTTCCGATCCACTAATCGTTCTTTACTGCATCCCTCACTCCCAAACATTGACGAATTCACACGGAAATTGCGTCGCTATGAAATACGAGTACTATGTGTTCTAAGACATTTCCTTCTAAATCGAGTAACGTTTCTATGGAAACGACAGGATTTTCTCTTGGGATACGACAATCTCATTTCCGATCCACTAATCGTTCTTTACTGCATCCCTCACTCCCAAACATTGACGAATTCACACGGAAATTCCGTCGCTGTGAAATACGAGTACTATGTGTTCTAAGACATTTCCTTCTAAATCGAGTAACGTTTCTATGGAAACGACAGGATTTTCTTTTGGGATACGAGAATCACATTTCCGATCCACTAATCCTTCTTTACTGCATCCCTCACTCCCAAACATTGACGAATTCACACGGAAATTCCGTCGCTGTGAAATACGTGTACTATGTGTTCTAAGACATTTCCTTCTACATCGAGTAACGTTTCTATGGAAGCGACAGGATTTTCTTTTGGGATACGACAATCACATTTCCGATCCACTAATCCTTCTTTACTGCATCCCTCACTCCCAAACATTGACGAATTCACACGGAAATTCCGTCGCTGTGAAATACGAGTACTATATGTTCTCAGACATTTCCTTCTAAATCGAGTAACGTTTCTATGGAAACGACAGGATTTTCTTTGTGGGATACGACAATCTCATTTCCGATCCACTAATCCTTCTTTACTGCATCCCTCACTCCCAAACATTGACGAATTCACACGGAAATTCCGTCGATGTGAAATACGAGTACTATGTGTTCTAAGACATTTCCTTCTAAATCGAGTAACGTTTTATTGGAAACGACAGGATTTTCTTTTGGGATACGACAATCACATTTCCGATCCACTAATCCTTCTTTACTGCATCCCTCACTCCCAAACATTGACGAATTCACACGGAAATTCCGTCGCTGTGAAATACGTGTACTATGTGTTCTAAGACATTTCCTTCTACATCGAGTAACGTTTCTATGGAAACGACAGGATTTTCTTTTGGGATACGACAATCTCATTTCCGATCCACTAATCCTTCTTTACTGCATCCCTCACTCCCAAACATTGACGAATTCACACGGAAATTCCGTCGCTGTGAAATATGTGTACTATGTGTTCTAAGACATTTCCTTCTACATCGAGTAACGTATCTATGGAAACGACAGGATTATCTTTTGGGATACGACAATCACATTTCCGATCCACTAATCCTTCTTTACTGCGTCCCTCTCTCCCAAACATTGACGAATTCACACGGAAATTCCGTCGCTGTGAAATACGAGTACTATGTGTTCTACGACATTTCCTTCTAAATCGAGTAACGTTTCTATGGAAACGACAGGATTTTCTTTTGGGATACGACAATCACATTTCCGATCCACTAATCGTTCTTTACTGCATCCCTCACTCCCAAACATTGACGAAGTCACACGGAAATTCCGTCGCTGTGAAATACGAGTACTATGTGTTCTAAGACATTTCCTTCTAAATCGAGTAACGTTTCTATGGAAACGACAGGATTTTCTTTTGGGATACGACAATCTCATTTCCGATCCACTAATCCTTCTTTACTGCATCCCTCACTCCCAAACATTGACGAATTCACACAGAAATTCCGTCGCTGTGAAATACGTGTACTATGTGTTCTAAGACATTTCCTTCTACATCGAGTAACGTTTCTATGGAAACGATAGGATTTTCTTTTGGGATACGACAGTCACATTTCCGATCCACTAATCCTTCTTTACTGCATCCCTCACTCCCAAACGTTGACGAATTCACACGGAAATTCCATCGCAATGAAATACGAGTACTATGTGTTCTAAGACATTTCCTTCTAAATCGAGTAACGTTTCTACGGAAACGACAGGATTTTCTTTTGGGATACGACAATCACATTTCCGATCCACTAATCCTTCTTTACTGCATCCCTCACTCCCAAACATTGACGAATTCACACGGAAATTCCGTCGCTATGAAATACGAGTACTATGTGTTCTAAGACATTTCCTTCTAAATCGAGTAACGTTTCTATGGTAACGACAGGATTTTCTTTTGGGATACGACAATCACATTTCCGATCCACTAATCCATCTTTACTGCATCCCTCACTCCCAAACATTGACGAATTCACACGGAAATTGCGTCGCTATGAAATACGAGTACTATGTGTTCTAAGACATTTCCTTCTAAATCGAGTAACGTTTCTATGGAAACGACAGGATTTTCTTTTGTAATACGACAATCACACTTCCGATCCACTAATCGTTCTTTACTGCATCCCTCACTCCCAAACATTGACGAATTCACACGGATATTGCGGCGCTATGAAATACGAGTACTATGTGTTCTAAGACATTTTCTTCTAAATCGAATAACGTTTCTATGGAAACGACAGGATTTTCTTTTGGGATACGAATATCACATTTCCGATCCACTAATCCTTCTTTACTGCATCCCTCACTCCCAAACATTGACTAATTCACAGGGAAATTCCGTCGCTGTGAAATACGAGTACTATGTGTTCTAAGACATTTCCTTCTAAATCGAGTAACGTCTCTATGGAAACGACAGGATTTTCTTTTGGGATACGACAATCTCATATCCGATCCACTAATCGTTCTTTACTGCATCCCTCACTCCCAAACATTGACGAAATCACAGGGAAATTCCGTCGCTGTGAAATACGAGTACTATGTGTTCTAAGACATTTCCTTCTAAATCGAGTAACGTTTCTATGGAAACGACAGGATTTTCTTTTGGGATACGACAATCACATTTCCGATCCACTAATCGTTCTTTACTGCATCCCTCACTCCCAAACATTGACGAATTCACACGGAAATTGCGTCGCTATGAAATACGAGTACTATGTGTTCTAAGACATTTCCTTCTAAATCGAGTAACGTTTCTATGGAAACGACAGGATTTTCTCTTGGGATACGACAATCTCATTTCCGATCCACTAATCGTTCTTTACTGCATCCCTCACTCCCAAACATTGACGAATTCACACGGAATTTCCGTCGCTGTGAAATACGAGTACTATGTGTTCTAAGACATTTCCTTCTAAATCGAGTAACGTTTCTATGGAAACGACAGGATTTTCTTTTGGGATACGAGAATCTCATTTCCGATCCACTAATCCTTCTTTACTGGATCCCTCACTCCCAAACATTGACGAATTCACACGGAAATTCCGTCGCTGTGAAATACGTGTACTATGTGATCTAAGAAATTTCCTTCTACATCGAGTAACGTTTCTATGGAAGCGACAGGATTTTCTTTTGGGATACGACAATCACATTTCCGAACCACTAATCCTTCTTTAATGCATCCCTCACTCCCAAACATTGACGAATTCACACGGAAATTCCGTCGCTGTGAAATACGAGTACTATATGTTCTAAGACATTTCCTTCTAAATCGAGTAACGTTTCTATGGAAACGACAGGACTTTCTTTTGGGATACGACAATCTCATTTCCGATCCACTAATCCTTCTTTACTGCATCCCTCACTCCCAAACATTGACGAATTCACACGGAAATTCCGTCGATGTGAAATACGAGTACTATGTGTTCTAAGACATTTCCTTCTAAATCGAGTAACGTTTCTATGGAAACGACAGGATTTTCTTTTGGGATACGACAATCACATTTCCGATCCACTAATCCTTCTTTACTGCATCCCTCACTCCCAAACATTGACGAATTCACACGGAAATTCCGTCGCTGTGAAATACGTGTACCATGTGTTCTAAGACATTTCCTTCTACATCGAGTAACGTTTCTATGGAAACGACAGGATTTTCTTTTGGGATACGACAATCTCATTTCCGATCCACTAATCCTTCTTTACTGCTTCATTCACTCCCAAACAATGACGAATTCACACGGAAATTCCGTCGCTGTAAAATACTTGTACTATTTGTTCTAAGACATTTCCTTCTACATCGAGTAACGTTTCTATGGAAACGACAGGATTTTCTTTTGGGATACGACAATCACATTTCCGATCCACTAATCCTTCTTTACTGCGTCCCTCACTCCCAAACATTGACGAATTCACACGGAAATTCCGTCGCTGTGAAATACGAGTACTATGTGTTCTAAGACATTTCCTTCTAAATCGAGTAACGTTTCAATGGGAACGACAGGATTTTCTTTTGGGATACGACAATCACATTTCCGATCCACTAATCCTTCTTTACTGCATCCCTCACTCCCAAACATTGACGAATTCACACAGAAATTCCGTCGCTGTGAAATACGTGTACTATGTGTTCTAAGACATTTCCTTCTACATCGAGTAACGTTTCTATGGAAACGATAGGATTTTCTTTTGGGATACGACAGTCACATTTCCGATCCACAAATCCTTCTTTACTGCAGGCCTCACTCGCAAACGTTGACGAATTCACACGGAAATTCCATCGCAATGAAATACGAGTACTATGTGTTCTAAGACATTTCCTTCTAAATCGAGTAACGTTTTTACGGAAACGACAGGATTTTCGTTTGGGATACGACAATCACATTTCCGATCCACTAATCCTTCTTTACTGCATCCCTCACTCCCAAACATTGACGAATTCACACGGAAATTCCGTCGCTATGAAATACGGGTACTATGTGTTCTAAGACATTTCCTTCTAAATCGAGTAACGTTTCTATGGAAACGACAGGATTTTCTTTTGGGATACGACAATCACATTTCCGATCCACTAATCCTTCTTTACTGCATCCCTCACTCCCAAACATTGACGAATTCACACGGAAATTGCGTCGCTATGAAATACGAGTACTATGTGTTCTAAGACATTTCCTTCTAAATCGAGTAACGTTTCTATGGAAACGACAGGATTTTCTTTTGGAATACGACAATCACATTTCCGATCCACTAATCGTTCTTTACTGCATCCCTCACTCCCAAACATTGACGAATTCACACGGATATTGCGTCGCTATGAAATACGAGTACTATGTGTTCTAAGACATTTCCTTCTAAATCGAATAACGTTTCTATGGAAACGACAGGATTTTCTTTTGGGATACGACAATCACATTTCCGATCCACTAATCCTTCTTTACTGCATCCCTCACACCCAGACATTGTCGAATTCACACGGAAATTCCGTCGCTGTGAAATACGAGTACTATGTGTTCTAAGACATTTCCTTCTAAATCGAGTAACGTTTCTATGGAAACGACTGGATTTTCTTTTGGGATACGACAATCACATTTCCGATCCACTAATCC
This sequence comes from Schistocerca americana, assembly GCF_021461395.2. Lineage (NCBI taxonomy): Eukaryota > Metazoa > Arthropoda > Insecta > Orthoptera > Acrididae > Schistocerca > Schistocerca americana. Next base: position 6,737,803 of record NC_060123.1, on the reverse strand, counting down.
TTCTTTACTGCATCCCTCACTCCCAAACATTGACGAATTCACATGGAAATTCCGTCGCTGTGAAATACGAGTACTATGTGTTCTAAGACATTTCCTTCTAAATCGAGTAACGTTTCTATGGAAACGACAGAATTTTCTTTTGGGATACGACAATCTCATTTCCGATCCACTAATCCTTCTTTACTGCATCCCTCACTCCCAAACATTGACGAATTCACACGGAAATTCCGTCGCTGTGAAATACGTGTACTATGTGTTCTAAGACATTTCCTCCTACATCGAGTAACGTTTCTATGGAAACGACAGGATTTTCTTTTGGGATACGACAATCTCATTTCCGATCCACTAATCCTCCTTTACTGCATCCCTCACTCCCAAACATTGACGAATTCACACGGAAATTACGTCGCTGTGAAATACGAGTACTATGTGTTCGAAGACATTTCCTTCTAAATCGAGTAACGTTTCTGTGGAAACGACAGCATTTTCTTTTGGGATACGACAATCACATTTCCGATCCACTAATCCTTCTTTACTGCATCCCTCACTCCCAAACATTGACGAATTCACACGGAAATTCCGTCGCTGTGAAATACGAGTACTATGTGTTCTAAGACATTTCCTTCTACATCGCGTAACGTTTCTATGGAAACGACAGGATTTTCTTTTGGGATACGACAATCACACTTCCGATCCACTAATCCTTCTTTACTGCATCCCTCACTCCCAAACATTGACGAATTCCCACGGAAATTCCGTCGCTGTGAAATACGAGTACTATGTGTTCTAAGACATTTCCTTCTAAATCGAGTAACGTTTCTATGGAAACGACATTATTTTCTTTTGGGATACGACAATCTCATTTCCGATCCACTAATCCTTCTTTACTGCATCCCTCCCTCCCAAACATTGACGAATTCATACGGAAATTACATCGCTGTGAAATACGAGTACTATGTGTTCTAAGCCATTTCCTTCTACATCGAGTAACGTTTCTATTGAAACGACAGGATTTTCTTTTGGGATACGACAATGTCATTTCCGATCCACTAATCCTTCTTTACTGCATCCCTCACTCCCAAACATTGACGAATTCACACGGAAATTCCGTCGCTGTGAAATACGTGTACTATGTGTTCTAAGACATTTAGTTCTACATCGAGTAATGTTTCTATGGAAACGACAGGATTTTCTTTTGGGATACGACAGTCACATTTCCGATCCACTAATCCTTCCTTACTGCATCCCTCACTCCCAAACGTTGACGAATTGACACGGAAATTCCATCGCTATGAAATACGATTACTATGTGTTCTAAGACATTTCCTTCTAAATCGAGTAACGTTTCTACGGAAACGACAGGATTATCTTTTGGGATACGACAATCACATTTCCGATCCACTAATCCTTCTTTACTGCATCCCTCACTCCCAAACATTGACGAATTCACACGGAAATTGCGTCGCTATGAAATACGAGTACTATGTGTTCTAAGACATTTCCTTCTAAATCGAGTATCGTTTCTATGGAAACGACACGATTTTCTTTTGGGATACGACAATCACATTTCCGATCCACTAATCGTTCTTTACTGCATCCCACACTCCCAAACATTGACGAATTCACACGGATATTGCGTCGCTATGAAATACGAGTACTATGTGTTCTAAGACTTTTCCTTCTAAATCGAGTAACGTTTCTATATAAACGACAGGATTTTCTTTTGGGATACGACAATCACATTTCCGATCCACTAATCCTGCTTTACTGCATCCCTCACTCCCAAACATTGACGAATTCACACGGAAATTCCGTCGCTGTGAAATACGAGTACTATGTGTTCTAAGACATTTCCTTCTACATCGAGTAACGTTTCTATGGAAACGACAGGATTTTCTTTTGGGATACGACAATCACACTTCCGATCCACTAATCCTTCTTTACTGCATCCCTCACTCCCAAACATTGACGAATTCACACGGAAATTCCGTCGCTGTGAAATACGAGTACTATGTGTTCTAAGACATTTCCTTCTAAATCGAGTAACGTTTCTATGGAAACGACATTATTTTCTTTTGGGATACGACAATCTCATTTCCGATCCACTAATCCTTCTTTACTGCATCCCTCCCTCCCAAACATTGACGAATTCATACGGAAATTCCGTCGCTGTGAAATACGTGTATCATGTGTTCTAAGACATTTCCTTCTACATCGAGTAACGTTTCTATGGAAACGACAGGATTTTCTTTTGGGATACGAGAATCACATTTCCGATCCACTAATCCTTCTTTACTGCGTCCCTCACTCCCAAACATTGACGAATTCACACGGAAATTCCGTCGCTGTGAAATACGAGTACTATGTGTTCTAAGACATTTCCTTCTAAATCGAGTAACGTTTCAATGGAAACGACAGGATTTTCTTTTGGGATACGACAATCACATTTCCGATCCACTAATCCTTCTTTACTGCATCCCTCACTCCCAAACATTGACGAATTCACACGGAAATTCCGTCGCTGTGAAATACGAGTACTATGTGTTCTAAGACATTTCCTTCTAAATCGAGTAACGTTTCTATGGAAACGACAGGATTTTCTTTTGGGATACGACAATCTCATTTCCGATCCACTAATCCTTCTTTACTGCATCCCTCACTCCCAAACATTGACGAATTCACACAGAAATTCCGTCGCTGTGAAATACGTGTACTATGTGTTCTAAAACATTTCCTTCTACATCGAGTAACGTTTCTATGGAAACGATAGGATTTTCTTTTGGGATACGACAGTCACATTTCCGATCCACTAATCCTTCTTTACTGCATGCCTCACTCGCAAACGTTGACGAATTCACACGGAAATTCCATCGCAATGAAATACGAGTACTATGTGTTCTAAGACATTTCCTTCTAAATCGAGTAACGTTTCTACGGAAACGACAGGATTTTCGTTTGGGATACGACAATCACATTTCCGATCCACTAATCCTTCTTTACTGCATCCCTCACTCCCAAACATTGACGAATTCACACGGAAATTCCATCGCTATGAAATACGGGTACTATGTGTTCTAAGACATTTCCTTCTAAATCGAGTAACGTTTCTATGGAAACGACAGGATTTTCTTTTGGGATACGACAATCTCATTTCCGATCCACTAATCCTTCTTTACTGCATCCCTCACTCCCAAACATTGACGAATTCACACGGAAATTCCGTCGCTGTGAAATACGTGTACTATGTGCTCTAAGACATTTCCTACTACATCGAGTAACGTTTCTATGGAAACGACAGGATTTTCTTTTGGGATACGACAATCTCATTTCCGATCCTCTAGTCCTCCTTTACTGCATCCCTCACTCCCAAACATTGACGAATTCACACGGAAATTACGTCGCTGTGAAATACGAGTACTATGTGTTCGAAGACATTTCCTTCTAAATCGAGTAACGTTTCTGTGGAAACGACAGGATTTTCTTTTGGGATACGACAATCACATTTCCGATCCACTAATCCTTCTTTACTGCATCCCTCACTCCCAAACATTGACGAATTCACACGGAAATTCCGTCGCTGTGAAATACGAGTACTATGTGTTCTAAGACATTTCCTTCTACATCGAGTAACGTTTCTATGGAAACGACAGGATTTTCTGTTGGGATACGACAATCACACTTCCGATCCACTAATCCTTCTTTACTGCATCCCTCACTCCCAAACATTGACGAATTCACACGGAAATTCCGTCGCTGTGAAATACGAGTACTATGTGTTCTAAGACATTTCCTTCTAAATCGAGTAACGTTTCTATGGAAACGACATTATTTTCTTTTGGGATACGACAATCTCATTTCCGATCCACTAATCCTTCTTTACTGCATCCCTCCCTCCCAAACATTGACGAATTCATACGGAAATTACATCGCTG